>NC_057717.1:45448061-45469479 GCF_004010195.1 Chiloscyllium plagiosum | reverse complement strand
AGGGGTGTAGTGAAAAAGAGAGAGAGAAAAAAAGATAGAGATAGTGGGTTTAAGCTGATGACCGAAAAACTGGAAGGCAGTTGCAGAGAGAGATGGGGAGAATGCGAGGGAGAAGAGAGAGAGAGTGAGGAGGGGTACAGAGATAAATAGAGAGAGAGTGTGTTGGTACTTACAGAAGTTGTCCAGGGATGTGTGTTGGCATCTACGGGGGTGTCCCACGGAGTGTTTGTTTTCACAATAGGGTCCCGGTGAGAATGTCATTATTTACAAGCGAATCCCAGGGAGTGTGTCAATACTTGCAGGGGAGCCGCGGGTGGGGGTGTGCTGGTATTTCTAGAGTGGGGTCCCGAGGTGTGTGTCACTATTAACGTTAGTTTCACAGTGAGTAATTCCGTAAATCCCGGGGCGTGGGCGGTTCCAGGTAGTATGTTGGTATTTACAGTGGTGTCTCGGGGAGAGTGTCTTATTTACAGGCATGGTTTCAAGGTGTGTGTCTGTATTTACAGTGGGGCCCTGGGGACTATGTTAGTATTTACATCGCATCCCAGGGTATATGTTGGGTTAAAAAAATTGGGGTCCGAAGGAGTGCGTCCAAAATTACAGTGGACTGCCGGGAAGGTGTCAGTGTTTACAGGGTATTCCAGGGAGTCGGCCGGTATTGTCGTGGTGGTGAGGGAGTCACAAGGAGTGTGTTCATATTTACAAGTGCTGTCCCGGGCAGTGGGTATTTATTTATAGGGTGTTCTTGGGATATGTGTCTATATTTGCAGGTGGTGGCTCGCAGAGTGTGCTGGTATCTATATTCGTGAGAACAGAAGAGAGCGTCAATATTTACCATGAGAATGCCAGGGTGTGTGTTTGTATTTACTGGGGTTACCCGGGAGTGTTGCGGTATTTACGGGGAAGTTCCTGGGAGTGACTCAGTATTTACAAGGGGTCCTGGGGACAGCATCAGTATTTACAGGTGTGTGCCGTGGAGTGTGCAAACATGTGCATGGCGTGTCCTGGAGAGTCAGTCTGTATTTAGAGGGGAGGTCTAAATACAGACTGACCTGTGTGATGGTATTTACAGGAATGCATCATGGAGTGTGTCGGTATTTACAACTGGGTCCAGTGGAGTGTATCAGTGTTTAATGGGGTGCCCTGGGGCGTGTGTCGGTATGTACAAAACGGGTCCTGGGGAGTGTGCCCGTATTTACATAGCTGGTTCCAGGGAGTGTGCCTGTGTTGTAAGGGATTTGTCGGTATTTTTCTCGGTGGTCCAAGGAGTGTGTCGATATTTACAGAGTATGTCCTGGGAAGTGTTTTAGTATTTACGGGTGGGTCCTGGGGAGGGTGTTACTATTTACAAGTTGGTCCCAGGGACTATGATGATATATTCTCGTGGAATCCATGAAGTGTGTCATTATTTCCAGGGGAGTCCGAAGGAGTGTGTCTGCATTAACGGGGGATACCAGGAGTTTGTCAGTATTTTCAGGAATGTCTCGGGAGTGGGTCAGCACGTGCAAGGGGTTCCTGGAGAGTGTTCCCGTATTTAAATGTGAGTGACGGGGAGTAAGTCAGTATTTTATGGGTGTCCCAGGGTTGTGTCAGTGTTTACAGCGACTTCGGGGATATGTGTCATGATTAGCTGGGGAGTTATCTGTGCGTATGTCAGTGTTTACGGGGAGGAAGGCGTTCAGGAGTGAGCATTGGTATTTACGGTTTATGGGTGTCCCAGGGTTGTGTCAGTGTTTACAGCGACTTCGGGCATATGTGTCATGATTAGCTGGGGAGTTCTCTGTGCGTATGTCAGTGTTTACGGGGAGGACGGCGTCCAGGAGTGAGCATTGGTATTTACGGGGAGATCACAGGGCGTTTATCGGTATTTGCATGGAGAGTGGGTCATTTTTTTTACCAGTGGTCCCCAGTCTGTTTATAGAATTTAAAGAGTAGGTTGCGGGGGCGTCAGTGTTTACATGGGATGTTCCGTGAGTTTGTCAGTACTTTCAGGGTACTCAAGGGGATTTTGTGAGCACTTCCTGACGTTGGGTCTCGATGAGTCACTATTTATCGCGGAGCGTGTGAATATTTCCGGAGGTTGAGTCCTGGTGAGTCAGTATTTACAGGGATTTCCGGGGAGAGTGTCAGTATTTACCACGTGAGTGTGCCGGGCCATTTGTCGTAAGCAATTAAAGGGTGTCCTGGGCAGAGCGTGGGTGATTACAGCGGAGACCCGGTGGGTGTGTCGGTATTTTCAACGGTTCTAGAGGAAGGTGTCGTTATTTACAGGGTCCTCCCCGTGAGCTTGTCAACAGATATGGTGGTGAACGTGGGAGTGTGTTGTGATTTCCATGGGAATTGCAGGAAGTGTGTTGGTCTTTACAGCGTGGGCCTGAGAAGAGTGTCAGTGCCCTGGGCTCTGTGACTCTATTGACGGTGAGGGTCACATAGATTGTGCCCATTTTTACAGTGGGGTACAGGTGAGTGTGCTGGTGTTCACAGGGAAGTCACAAGGCGTGTTTTGGTATTTACACTTTGAGTCCCCAGGAGTATGCAGCTATTTAGTGGTTTGCCTGGAGAGTGTGTCAGTAGTGACAGGTGTGGTGCCAAGGAGTGTTTCAATATTCACACGAAGATTTGGGAATTGTGTCGGTATTTAGTGGGTGGCATTTCAGGCATGTCAGTATTTACAGGGTGTTCCGGGAAGTGTGTTGGTATTTTGAGCAGGGGTCCTTGGGTGTATGTCACTGTTTACAGGGGTAGTTCCAGGGTGTGTGTCAGTATTTAAAATTGGTTCTTAGACAGTGCGTTTGTATTTACAGGCTGACCTTGGGGAGTGTGTCAGTATTTGGAGCCATGTCCTAGGGAGTGTGTCGGTATTTACAGAGGGATCCCAGGGCGCATGACAGTATTTTAAGCCTGATCCGGGGGTGCTTTATTTCTTACTGGGGTGTGCCTGGGAGTATGGCAGTATTTAGAAGTTGTTCTTGGGCAGTGTGTCAGTATTTACAGGATCTCCCGGGGACAGGAGAGTATGTCAGTATTGACAGGTGTGGTGCCAAGGAGTGTTTCAGTATTCACAGGAAGATTTGGGAATTGTGTCGGTATTTAGTGGGTGGCATATAAGGCATGTCAGTATTTACAGGGTGTTCCGGGAAGTGTGTTGGTATTTTGAGCAGGGGTCCTTGGGTGTATGTCAATATTTACAGGGGTGGTTCCAGGGTGTGTGTCAGTATTTAAAATTGGTTCTTAGACAGTGCGTTTGTATTTACAGGCTGACCTTGGGGAGTGTGTCAGTATTTGGAGCCATGTCCTAGGGAGTGTGTCGGTATTTACAGAGGTATCCCAGGGCGCATGACAGTATTTTAAGCCTGATCCAGGGGGTGCTTTATTTCTTACTGGGGTGTGCCTGGGAGTATGGCAGTATTTAGAAGTTGTTCTTGGGCAGTGTGTCAGTATTTACAGGATGCTCCCGTGGAGTGTGCTGATATTTGGAAGGGTGTCCTGGGGTGTGCTTTGTCATTTGCAGGAGCACCCGGGAAAGTGAGTCGGTATTTATCGCGCTGGGGAATCCTGTGGACTGTGTCGCCATTTACAGCAGTTTACGAGGAGTGTGTTGGCATTTCCAGAAGGTCCCTACGAAGTGTATTGCATTTATAAGGGTTTCCTGGGGAGTGGGTCAGTATTTGCAGGGAGTATCCAGGGAGTGTGTTGGTATTTTAAGGGTGTTCTCAGTGAGAATGTCGGTATTTTCACCGTCAGCAGCGCATGTGTCTCGACTGGACTACATGGACTGAAGCTGTTTTCCTGAGTATATATTGGTCCCAACACCTGGTAGGCTGGTGCAGGCTTCCAGTCTGGCAATCTCAGAGCGAACAGCAGGGGTGATACAACTCACTAAAATGGGAATCTCAGTGTGAACAGACGGCATGATCCAACTCTCTAAACTGCGATTGTCAGTATGAACAGCTGGAATTGTCTTGATCTGTCAACCAGGAATCCGTGTGAACAGCCGAGATGGTCCATCTCTCTAAACCACCAATCTCAGGGTGAACAGCTGGAACGGTCCAGCTTCACAAACTGGGAATCTCAGTGTGAACACCGGAGTTGGTCCAGCTCGTGAAACAGGGAATCTCTTTGTGAACAGTTGGGATGGCACTCTCTCCAGACTGGGAATCTCAGTGTGAACAGCCACAATGGTCCTGCATCCTAAACTGGAATCCCGGTGTGACCAGCTGGGATAGTCCAGCTACCTAAATTGGGAATCTCAGTGTTAACAGCCGGAATGGTCGGCACCATAAACTAGAAATCCCGATGTGAACACCCGGCATGATCGTGATCTCTAAACTGTGAATCTCATAGGGTACTGCTTGTTTGGTAAGGCTCTCTAAACAGGGTACCCCAGTGGGAAGAGGCAGGATGGTCCTGCTGTCTAAACTGGGAATCTCAGAGTGCCCAACCAGGAACGTTCAACTCTCAAAACTCAGAATCTCAGTGAGAACAACCGGGATGGTCCGGCTGTCAAATTTGGAAACCTCATGTGAACTGTTGGTAGAGGATTTAAAGTCGCCATCTCTGTAACCTTGACAGAAGTTGTGAATGGCGGGATAAATGGACGGTCGGGGATAGATTTTGTGGAATGTGTTTGCATGGAAGAATGTAGGCATTGATTGAAGATGGTGGAAATTTGAGGAATCAGGTATCATGAAAGGTTGAGTTGCTAGATTGCGTTTGCCCATATATCCACCATTGTTCTGTATTCATGTCTCATGCTTTCTTTTTGCTGAATATGTATTTTCTCATTCCCATTCTGTCTCAGAATTTATACTTGCAGAAATAACATTAATTCATTTATATCCCACAATATGTTGGTGGAGGGAGAATGGTGTTGAGGGATTATGGAGGATGTTGTTAGGAGGGCATGTTGTTGGGGGATGAATCTGTCGCTGGAGAGAGGTGACGTTAATTGCGAGAGAGTGTTGAATGAGAAGTCAATAGTTCTCCCCTCACCCCTCCCCGGCTCGATACTTATAGGGCACTCCCCCAATTCTAGCCACATCATGTGACAGCTGCTCACACGAGAATTCGAAGTACCAGCGATTGGCGACCAACCAAAGTAGCTACAAGACATAAGAACACAAATTAGACTATTCAGCCGATCAAGTCTGCTCAGCATTTCATCATGGCTACCAAGTTTCTAATCCTCAATCTCCCACTTCCTCCTCGTAAGACTTGATCCCCTTAATAACGAAAAAACCTTTCTATCTCCATCTCAGACATGCTCAATGACCTGGACTCCTCAACGCTCTGTAGCAAAGCATTATTTGAATTCATCTCTTTCTGGCTGAGGAGGTTTCTCTGAATCACTGTTCCAAAAGTCTTCACTTTGCCCTTAGGGTATGCCCGCGGGTCCTACTCTCTGCTAACAATGGCATTATCTTCCCAACATCAATTGTATCTAAGTCATTCAGTATTCTGTATGTTTCAATTAAACCCTCTCCTCATCCTTCTAAACTTCAAGTGAGTATAGATCCAGAGTCCTCAATCGATCCTCATGTGTTAACTTTTTCATTCATTGGACCATTCTTATGAACTTCCGCTGAACACGAGGCAGGGCCAAAACATCCTGCCTAAAATATGGGATCTATAACTGGTCACAACACTCCAAATGTCATGTGACTACAGCCAGATAGTTCATCTGATGTGAATTCCTACTTTGATATGCAAATCCTCTCAAAATAAATGCCATAATTGCATTTGTCTTCTTGACTAATGACTCAACATGCAAGTGAAATTTGATAGAATCCTGGACTAGAACACAAAAGTCTCTGCACTTCAGACTTCTCATTTTTCTCCGCAATTAGAAAATAGTCCATACCTCTGTTCTTTCTCCCAATGTGCATGATCTCAGACTTTCCCACATTTACTCCATCTGACATCTTTCCTCACTCTTATGACTTGTCCAAATGCTTCTGCAGATTCGCACATTCCTGAATGTTGCTTGTCGCTCCATCGATATTTTTATCTTCTGCAACATTGGCTCGAAGGCCCACAGTTCCTTAGCCTGGATCGCAAATATATAAGGGGGGGCTGCATGATAGCTCAGTACTTAGCACTTCTGCCTCACAGCGCCAGGGCATCAGGTTCAATGCCAGCCTCGGGCGACTGCCCGCATGGAGTTTGCACATTCTCCCCGTGTCTGCATGGGTTTTATCTGGATTCTGCGGTAATTTGGCACAATCAAAAGATGTGCAGGTTCATTGAATATGCCGTGCTAAATTGCCTTGAATCATCATGGATGTGTAGGTCAGGGGTAAAATATAGAGTAATAGGGTAGGGGAATAGCTCTGAGTGTGTTGCTCCCCTGTGCGTCACTGTGGACTTAGTAGATCGAAGGGCCTGCTTCCGCAGAGCAGTGATTCTATAAAAAGTGAAAAGTTGTGGTCTCAACACGAAGCCATACAGCTCACCACTTTTCAACAGCAGTCATCCTGGGAACGACGATTTTATTCGCGCTCTCTGCTTTCTTCCAGAGAGCCAAATTCTATCTATGTTCGTATCATGAGTCTGACACCATGGACCCTTATATTACTCAATAGCCTCCTGTGTTGCACTTTGTTAACGGCCTTCTGGAGGTCGAGGTAAATAACAGACATTGGCTCTCTTTGGTCTAAATTTCTTGTTATTTCCTCACAGAATTCGAGTGGATTTGTCAGGCATCAACCCCCCCATGATGAAACCAAACTGATTTGTCTTATTTTACCACGCACTTGCAAGTATTCAGAAATCGCATTCTTCACAATGGATCCCAGGTTCATACCCACTTTTGTGGATAGTATAATCATTCCGCAAGTTTCTGTTTTTTGCCTTCCGCCCTTTTTAAAAAGAGGTGTCCTGTTAGTGATTTTCCTGTCCTCTGGGACTTTCCTGACTGCCTATCAAGACTGCTCCCTTGTTCTATGAGCTTGCATTCCCCTAACACCAAGCCTGCACGCAGGATGTCTTACCATGCCCTGTCAAGGCCTTATGCTGGCAGTTGGTACAGATACAAAACCAGGCTGGTGATCGTGCTGTGTTATTGTCCTCAGTTCAGGGCAAGAGTACCTTGTTGTACATCAGTGTGCAAATCATTCCACGCCTTGCATCACATGGCAGCAGTGATGAGACCAAACACACTGTATCTGCAACAAGCACGTAGAAATTTCTGAAGGTCTCAGGGGAGCAGAGTGCAGTGAAATATATGGGAGCGTTGGCAGTTAAGTTTTTGGGTTTTCCTATCACGGTTTTCAATGGATTATCCTTTCATTGATAATTTTTAATGCTTCCTTGAAAAGTTTCTAACTCTTCATTTACAGTCAGACAATTTAGTTTGTTTTACCGATCTTGATCAGCCCTCCCGTCATGCCATGTAATTGACTTTGTTTTGATTTTGGATAGATGTTTGTGTTTGAAATGGTCACACTCAAACTTCATATTGCCTTTAATGTCGTTGCTATCATCACTTTCGACAAGATTTATTTACAATCTGTCATTGTTGATTAAATCAATTTCAGTACACAATGCAGGATCTTAGATAACTGCATCCCCAGTCAGTTGAATCACATGGTCTTCTGAGAAACTCTGACAACAGCAGAACATAAATGAATCTGCAAAAGCGCTGTTATTATTGTGATTCCCACAGTGTTTACGAAGCTTGAAGATCTCCAAAATGATTTGCCCACTTATAGTGTCAGACCTGAAGAATTCTGAGATAATTTTCCATTTTTCATTCCCGATTACGGCACTATGTTGTAAAGATATCAGTTGTACCTGTAAGAGAGTTAAAAGTAGCAAATTACCCCTCACAGCATCATTTGTGCTCAATAAGGCAACAATGTAACACTGGGTCGAACAAGTCGAATAGTTCGTTGCCTGGAGACAAATAAAATTCGAATTCAGCCAATTAGTATAAATTATACCCAATCACGTTTGAACTGAGTATATTTAAAATCTGAAAAGCCAATGACTCAATTTGGAACCTGAAGGAAACCAGCTGGAGCAGCACTGAAATGCTAGGCTGATCTATGCTATGGTCTACTAGCTTTCTAGCGATCTATAATAACATTTTTTTGTCTGGTAACAGCCTGTTAAAGGGATGCTTTCCCATTGACTTCAATTGTAATTTCTGAATAGGTTTCAGATCCTTCATACAGTAATATATTCAGCCAAACAGTTAACAGATTGAATTAACTAGAAGAAAAGTCCTAAGGATGAATGGAAACACAGGGATGCTTTCCCATTGACTTCAATTGTAATTTCTAAATAGGTTTCAGATCCTTCATACAGTAATATATTCAGCCAAACAGTTAACAGATTGAATTAACTAGAAGAAAAGTCCTAAGGATGAATGGAAACACAGCAACATGGAAGAGCTCATCATTTGTGCTCAATAAGGCAACAATGTAACACTGGGTCGAACAAGTCGATTAGTTCGTTGCCTGGAGACAAATACAATTCGAATTCAGCCAATTAGTATAAATTATACCCAATCACGTTTTAACTGAGTATATTTAAAATCTGAAAAGCCAATGACTCAATTTGGTTTCATGAGCTATAAGACTGGAGGGAAATTTAACAGCTGAGCGAGAATTTTGAAGTCCTAGCATGTAACAGACTGCTTGAAAGAATCTCTCTTCGAAGCACATTTTTGAACAATAACCCGTAATGCAGAATATCTGAACTAGTCGAAAAGAAGATAGATCAAGATCCGAAGAAGTGAACCTACAGCTCCCTGATTTTCCCATAAGAAGTGTTGATTCCTAAATCTTTATTGGGATTTTTTTGGAATAATATTATGGAAGGGGAGGTAAAAGCTAGGTTAGAGAAAAAAAATATAAAGAGTGGTGAGTTAATTATTCTCTATTATACTTGAGGAAATAAAGTTGTTAACATTAACTTTACACAGTTCTTGGCACCTGATTGTTTTCCAGATTAGTGCACGGGATAAATGTTTTCTCTGTTGCTGGTTTTAAGTTAAGCAGGAGAGTTTATTTCGTGTCGTAACATCTACCATCGAAAACCTCTTGGGAAGCTTATAAACTGCTCCCTGCTCACTCAATATTCCATTAGTTCTGTGTCAACGCCAAGATTTTGCAGGTCAATTTTTTTCTTACCTTCGCCTTTGTCTCTCTATAAGTCATAGTTATGCCTTTCGATTTCCCATTGCGTCTGTCTGTCAACATGTTTTTGCCCCTGGGTTATTGATGTCCATCCTTGAATATCCTGCTAACTTTCCTCCCTGATGGTGATATATATGATTGTCCTCTATGTGTAATTCGCCCATTTTATTGCAAATGCTTCGCACTTTCAAATAAAGAACACTTTTTCGAAATGACTATGCATTGTCCTTAACATATATGCTGATATACAATATAAGTTAAAACATACCATTTCTCCTGCCTCTCACCACATAACCGTACAGTTGCGATGTTTCAAATTGGTCTTTTTTTTATAGTATCCATTTTATAGCAGAAGGACGCTATTAAGCCAATCAAACAGGCATTGGCCCTCCAAACCATCCAACACGCCGAACGTAAAATGCCTGGCCACTGCGGCGTTAGTTAGCATGGCTAATGTACCTAATCTGCACGTTTCTGCACCGTTGCAGGAAACTTGAGAAGCCAGCAAGAAACCTATGCAGACACTTAAAGAACATTCAAACTCCAGATAGACAGTTGACCAAAGCAGGAATCTAATCCGTAATTCCTGACGATAAGAGGGAGCAGTGCGAACGATTGTACCACCATACTGCCCCTTTGGGTTTGGAAATCTCCCTTCACCTGTCGACTGCTCCTGTTTAGTTGAAATCCCTGTCCATAACTCCGATTATACAATCGTCCAGGTGACTTGTCCCAGCACATGCTGCGCTTTTCCAGCAACACATTTTTAAGTTCTGATCCCCAGCATCTGCAGTCCTCACTTTCTCCCACGGTTCCCATGGAGCCCATTCCCAGTGGAAGAGTTCACTGTTCCCTGAGTACTGCTGTCTTTGCCCCATGCACTGCATAACTCATCTGCTCACAACTATAAGTTAGCACCTGGAATCTTGCTGTGTTTTCCAGTATTGCAGCTCACGTTGTTCCTGTTTGTGTGGGTTCAGACGTTGTTACAAACCTGAATCTCTTTTCCATTAACTCTGGTGGATCCCGATGCAGGATAGTTCTCTACATCTGAGAGGAAGGCAAGGAGATGAGGCAGCACTGATGAGGGATGGATTCGGGATCTTCTAGATCTGAATGAGACTCGGTACCATTCTGTATGAGTAGGTTTTACTGCAAGGATCACATTGCTGCATCTGTTTATCTCTTCTAGCGACATGGTGATTTCCTGACGTAGCAGAATTCTCCATTCCTGTCTTGCCCGCATTGAAGATTATCCAACTTTAGAGAGAGATTAGAAAGTGAAATCCACCAACTTCAGTAAAACCCGCAGTGAATTCGGATCGCTGTCAGTGAACAGAGGACAGAATGCAAATGAGATGCAGTAAAGCCAGGGGTGCAAATGATAACTGGTCATGTGCTGTATTTGTTATATTAACTACATCAGAGGTGAAGCAACTATCTCACCATATGGTGGGCATGAAGTCAGGGATCGTTCTGTTCTTTCCATGTGATTCTCTTCCACACTGTGCCTCCGTTTTGTATATCAACATCTTAAAGTGCGCTGACTCCCATGATACTTCCTTTTGGTGTCATCTTTACCAGTCGTTTCATGGCATTCCACGTATGCAACCTCTTTCACATCCAACACGCTTCTAAATCTTTGTAACAGTCAAGAGACACCACATCACTTGTGTCTCTAAAAAAGTCCTCCAGTTGCTCCAACCTCCCCGTCTCTAGAACATACTCCAATCCAAACAATCCTATCTCTGTAAAATGCAGCCATCTCCACAACACTCTATTCCTGTAACATTCTTCGTCAACTCGTATCCTTCTTGAGTCTGTTACTTCCTACATCCTGTACAACACTCTCTAACTCTCAAACCTCAGTATTATCTGAGAACCTGCCCTATTCATGTTGCTTTCTCCTGGCTATGTACTATTCGCCTCTTGTGTGACCATCATCAGCCACGATAACACTCCCTTGATCTGTGATCTGATTCAGTCTTTCAAACCCCAGACCAATCACAGTAAACATGCTACCTATGAAACCGTCCCTATGTCTGACTGCATTCAACACCTCTCGGAATCCACTCCAACAACTTGCCGACCATGCTCATTAGTCTCAATAGGCTGTAGATGCCCAGCATTTCCCTGCAGCATTTCTCAAATAATGACACAACATTAGCCACACTTTGGGCACTTCACACCTGGCTGTCGATGAGAACCCACACTTTCCTCCCTACCCTCCTCCAGAACCCACATCGATCCATTTCTGCATAATTCCCAAGTTATACAACATTTGTTTTCTGCATGTCACTTACTGCTGATCCAGATCCAAGTGCAGAAACTCTTAAAGCACCTTAAGGTAGGTAAATTTCTGCGACCTTTTCAAGTGTATACCAGGACTTAATACTTGGGAACTAAGGACTGGCGAACCTAAATTCTACGTTGAGAGAGTTGTTTAGTGGATTCTGGGAGACAGGATTGACAGGTATTTGGAAAGGCAAAAACTCATTTGGGATGGTCACCATGATGTATGTGTATTGGAAATGATGACTCATGAATTTGATTCAATTTTTTGAAGGGGTGACCAAAAAGTAGATGAGGAGAAAGTGAGGTCTGCAGATGCTGGAGATCAAAGTTGAAACGTTATTGCTGGAACAGCACAGCAGGTCAGGCAGCATCCAGGGAACAGGAGATTCGACGTTTCGGGCACAGGCCCTTCTTCAGGAAAGTCGATGAACCCAGTGTGGTAAGATACTGTTTGCATGGACGTTTAGAAGGCCTTTCAGAATGACAGATGTATAAAAATGTTAAAACTTAAGGGACCCATAGAGAGCTAGCCTATTGGGTACATAATTCACTTGACAACAGAAAACAGAGTATGGTTGCAGAGGGTTGTCTTTCAGTCCCGAGCAACAGCCTCTGAACCCATAACCTATCCATTCTCCTAGTAAGTGTTTTTGATCACATCGCCACTCCGTAACGGAGCAATGGTGTGGGAATGCATTGACATACTGTTCACTTAGCATCAGCCTATGACCCCATCCCACGCCATTTCTCGAAAAAACATCTTTCGAAACCACGCCAGAGTGTTGCAGTAGCAACGGCCTGTGAAAATCAAGTCTGCTCATATCCCCTCAGAACAGTCTGAGAACACATCATTCGCTGGACGTACCAGCAAAGAAATTTGAACTCACAACCAATGCGTTCTCCCAGCAAGGTCTGCAAACCATACCCACCCTTTTGACTAGCAACAGCTTTTGAAACAATGCCCAGACTATTCCCTTAGCAACGGACTATGAACACGTCTGCACTCGATTCTCATAGCAACAATTTGTGAATACATTCCGATTCTGCTCGCTTAACAACGGTCTCTGCACCAAACCTCGCTCTTTTCTCAGAGCAACGGCCTGTCAACCCATACCCAAGCTGTTCTCCTACCAAAATACTATGAACATATCCCCTCGCTATTCTCCTAGCAACATACTGTGAACCCATCTCTGATCGGTTTCTCTCGGAACGGCCCGTGAACCTCTCTCCACTTTGTTCACCTAAAAACGTCCTGGGAACCGATAGGGATTTTGTCCTCCTCGCAACGGCATTATACTAATTGTTATTCAGTTTCACAAGCAAAAGCCTGTGAAACTATTCCCAGTCTGTTCTGAAACAACGGTCTGAGAACCCAAACACTCTTATATCATCTCAGGACGGACTGTGAAACAATCATTAATGGACGCCCTAAAAAAGGCTTTTGAACTCGTACTGACTCTGTTCTCCGAGCAACCTCATGTGAGCACATGCATGCTCTGTTTCCTGAAAAACAACCTGCGAAGTCATCTACACTCTGTTCTCCTCGCAATGGCTTCTCAACTCAACCAGCTTGTGTTCTCCTATAAACCACCTGTGACTCCATACGCGTTCTTTTCACCAAGAAAAAGCCAGTGAAACTGTGAGAAACAAGGCTCACATATCAATAAATTGCAGTCCAAGTCAAATTCTGAAGCAGCGAACGTTATTGAAAACGTTCTGCAAGACGGGTGTCTAACAGATAGGGACACCGATCCAAAAATTACTCCACAATTTATACAGATTAATTGAGTCTCTTTGGGTACTTACCATTTACTTCATTGGCCTAGCATATTACGTGTCAAACCTATAACTAATCGTAATTGTGTTCTGCCCCTGCCTAGCTGCGCTCCTCCCACGTTTACTTCTCCAACTCCTCTCAGCCTGGCGACCCTTACTCTTATTTGTTTTAAACCCCTATTTGCAGCTAACTTGATCTGGTGCCGACATGGGGGCAATATGCCGAGCTGGCATAACCTAATGTTCTTTCACTCGTTATTTATTTGTCTGTAACATATTCCATTGTTTGCTTGCACATTTTAACTAACTCAGCTCTTTGCTGAAACAATCATCCAATTGTCTAAGTTAGTTCATTACTTTTCAGAAGTAATTATCGCTGCTGAAGCAACACTGCTTTACCTATATCCCACAGAAACTATCCTAAATCTGTTCTCCTAGCAACGGCCTGTCAACCCATCCCAACTCTGGTTTCCCAGCCACACCCTTTTAACATATCCCCACACGGTTCTTCTCGCATCAACCTCTGGAGTCTTTCCAAATGTCTTCTCCTCCCAACAGCTTGTGACATCATCCCCATTCTGTTTCCGCAGCAACAGCGTGGAATGCATTACCGTTCTCTTCGCCTAGCAATTACCAGCTGACCCATTCCCATCTTTTCCCATGCAATAGCATGTGAACCAATCCCAACTCTATTCTCTGAGCAAGTCTTTGACCACATCTCCACTCTCTTCCCCGAGAATCAGCCTGTAACACGATCGCCACTCTTTTCTCATCGTGAAAGCCCATGCACCCAGCTCTCCTCTGTTACCCCAACAACAGCCTGTGAAATTATTCTCACACTGCATCTTCCATCAACGACCTGTAACCCAATCCCCACTCTTTTCTACGAGCAATTGAGCGTGAATTGACAGTGAACCTGTTCCCCTAGCAACATCATATGAACATATCCCCTCTCTGTTTCTCGAGTATCAGACTCTGAACTCACCACATCTCGGTTCTCGTGGCAAAATCCCGTGAACTCCTACCACCCTGTTCCCCTCGTAACAGCGACTGAACTCGTCACCAAGTGTAACTCCCAGGAACGCTGTGAACCCATCACAAACTGAACGACCTTTTAATGGCCCACTCTCCCACTCTGTCATCTCCACAGCCACCTGTGATTCGATCCTCACTCTGCTCTCCTCTCAACGTCTTGTGAACCCATCACTACTCTGTTCTCCGAGGCACAGCCTTTGAACCCATCCTCTGACTGTTCGCGTAGCAACAACCTTTGAACCCTTTCCAACACTCTTCACTGAGCAAAGGCCAGTGACACCAACCCCGCTCTTTCTTCGCAGCAACTTGTGAATGCATTCTCATTCCCTTCCCCTAGCAATGGCCTGTTGACCAATTCTCAACTTTTAACGTAGCAACGGCATATGTACCTATCCCAACTCTATTCTCTTAGCAACAGCTTTTGATTGCATCCTCACTCTGTTCCCCGAGAAACAACCTGTGACCCACTCCGTGCTCTGATCATCCAGTGAACCCTTATGCACCCAACTTCTCTCTGTTTCCCCAGCAATGCCTGTGATCTCATTCCCAGTCTGGGCCTCCTAGCAACGGCCTGTTATCCCGACTTCACTCTGTTCTGATAGCGACTGATCCTCACTCTCTTCGTCTAGCAACAGCATGTGAACCCTTTCCCACTCCTTTCCCTTAGTAACAGCCTCTCGCACAGAACCAATGACGAATGTGTTCTCCTCAGAACAGCCTGTGAACCCGTACTTAAATAACAATAACCTGTAAACCCATCACAATGTGTATCCTCCAGTGAAGTCATCATCAGCCAAATGTTCCACCAACGGACTGCAGGCTTCCCCCACTCTCTAATGTTAACAACGGTCTGTGATGCCATCCCCACTCTGCTCTACGAGCAACGGCTTGGGGATCTATTCTCTGGTTTTTCTCTGAGCAATGGACTACGGAACGATTTACAGTCTGCTCCATATCAGATACCCGTCTTTTATCTGTACTTTAGCAAAGACCTTTGAAATGACCCCACTCGGTTCCCATACCATCAGCTGATTAACCTATCCCCATTCTGTTTACCTTCCCACGGCCTTTGAACCATTCTCACTTATTTTGCTTGCAAGCGACTATGAATCAATCCTAACTCTGTTCCCATAACAGCAGCCTCTGAACCCATCGTCACTGTTCTTCGACCCAAAGTCTGTGAACCCATTCACACCTTATTCTCTTAACAATGACGTGTGAACCCATCGGCAACCTGTTGTCCTACACACGTCTGTGAACACATCCTCACTCTTTTGCACTCGAAACAGCCTGTGAATCCAATACCATACAGTTCTCTTAGCAAAAGTCTGTGATTCTGAATTAGTGGTGCTGGAAGAGCACAACAGCTGAGGCAGCTTCCAAGGAGCAGTAAAATCGACGTTTCGGGCAAAAGCCCTTCATCAGGAACACATAATCCCATCCCTGCTCTGTTGCTCTGTCAGCAGTCATTAATACGATTCCTAATCTATTCTCATGGGAAAGACCGATGAACCTGTCAACACGCTGATCGACGTGCAAGAACGTGTGAACTCATTTTCATTCTTTACCGTCGTAATAGCCTGTTCACGTATCTTAGCTCCTATCTCCCAGTAACAGCCTATGACCGCATTCACACTCTGTTCCTTTGGCAATGGCCATTGAACCGCTATCCGTATGTTAATCTATCTCAACTCTGTTCTCCTCGCAATAGACTGAGAACACATATCCACAACGTTTCCCCAGCAAATACCTTTCAACTGATTGTCCTCTATTTACATAGCAATTGCCAGTAAACCCATTCAAACTCTTTTCCCTTCGCAATGGCCTGGGAAACGATTCCTAATCTGTTCTCTGAGCAAACAGCCGGTGATTTCATCCCCACATTGTTGTCCTGGCATTGGCCTGTGACAACTTTCCTGCTCTGTTTCCCCAGCTACAGCATGTGAACCCTTCAAACCCTCTTAGCCTAGCAATGGCCTGTGAGCTAATTCCAACTTAATTCTCCTAACAACAGTAATTAAACCCTTCCCCACTCTCTTACCACCCCCCCCCCCAACTCTGTTCACCTAGCGATGTCCTGATCAACCACCATCGTTCCATTTCCCAGGAACTGCTTGTGAACTCAACACCACTCTACTTCCCTAACAATGGCTGACCAACATCATCCCACTGTCGTTGATCTCGCAACGGCCTGTATTACCATTTCTACTCAGTTATCCTCGCAACAACTTGCCAATACATTGTCATTTCTTCTCCAAGCAATGGCCTATACACGAATAGCCAATCCGATCTGGAGCCAATGGCCTATGATACCCTCCGCACACTGTCCCCATCGCAACAGCCTGTGAACCCAAACATGCTGGTATCACCTCAGAACGGCATGTGAACCCATCATTAGCGGGACATCCCAGCAAAGACCTTTAAACTCGTTGCCAGTCTGTTCTCCCAGCAACAGCCAGAGACCTCATCCGCACTCTGTTCCACTCGTAATGTCATGTCACCCCATGTCTATTCTGTTATCGGAGCAACGGCCTGTGACTCCAACCTCATTCTGTTCTCCTTGCAAAGGTGAATGAACTCATCCCCACTGTGTTCACCTATCAAAAGCCTGTGATCCCATCTCCACGCTGTTCCCCTGGCAACAGCCTATGAATTCCTTCCTACTTGAACCCCCAGTGAATTCCTGTGCACCTCGCTCCTCTCTGTTTTTCCGAGCAATACACTGTTGTCTCATCACCATTCCCTTTTCCGAAAAGGAGCCTGTGAATACCTTAGCATTCTGTTCCCGGACCCTAATGTAATTTACAAGGTACCGTGCACGGACTGTATCAAACATTATATTGGACAAACAGGCAGAAACCCTAGCCACCAGGAAACATGAACATTCAACTAGCCATAAAACGACATGACCCTCTGTCACTATTATCCTTGCATACAAATGAGGAAGGACACCACTTTGACTGGTTGATGGGGTCTAAGTCGAAGTGTTTGTTCATAGAGTTGCGGTTGGAATGCCATGCTTCTAGGAATTCTCATGTGTGTCTTTATTTGGCTTGTCCGAGGATGGATGTGTTGTCCTAGTCGAAGTGATGTGCTTCCTCATTCGTATGTGAGGATACTAATGAGAGAGGGGCATGTCTTTTGTGGCTATTTGGTGTTAATATATCCGGGGGACTAGTTTGCTGTCTATTTGTACAATGTAGTGTTTGTTACAGTCCTTGAACGGAATTTTGTAAATGACATTAGTTTTTCAGGTTGTGGGCCACCATGATGGCAAGGGATCCAGGTCGCCCACAAACCCACCAACACACTACAACATCAGGTAATGAACTTGAAAGACCCTATACAGCCGACAAGCTGTTCATGCTGGCAATATTAACAGGGTGATTAACCTCCCTGCAGCCAGTTGAAATAAATCACGTGGCGAAAAATGTTAACATCAAAATAAATTTAGCAGATGCACCAAATTGCAAGGCAATATCCTGGAGTGGATAGAACATGCCAACACTTGACATCAAACCGTGAAGGATCTTCGTTACAACCAGTTGATCTATAGGGCAATCTCAAATTGCATTCCATGTTTTATGATGCATGACGTTGTACCTTTTATAGTAACCTCCCCTGGTGCACAAAGCGAGCCCACGCTGCAGGATTTGCTGTATATTCCAAACCAGCTATCAAGCAAGCTGAGTTTAACTGAGTCAGAGAAGCATCGGATTTAGTTTTCATTTTGGTGCTCACTACAGTGACCCCGAGAATGTTTAGCAAAATTTACACTTTTGCATCCAGGGTATAAGATAACCTTTGACACCAATGATGTGTTCAATGTAACAGACAAGGTTAGAAAAAAATGAAAAACTCAGATAAAATTATAGAAGTTGACGAGGTTGTTTAAATATTTGAATCCTGTCCTCCAGCATAATTGGGATTGATTGAGCATTTCCACAAGTGTGTAGTGAGCAGAGGTGAAGACACACCTTATACCTTACGAACTCGTGTACATGAAAACTATTTGTGATAATACAAGACAAACAATGGGCAAGGTTATATTTCATAAAGTAATACCGATGGAAATAATTTTCTTCAATGGACAAAAGCATAAATTCTGTTATCGGATATTGTACACCCCAGAAGTCTTAATTGAATGAAGGGAACAGTCAGGTAAAGCGAGTGCTGGGAAATCAAGGCCTCAATTCTTAGAATCCCTACGGTGTGGAAATCGACCCTTCAGCCCAACAAGTCCACACCGACCATCCAAAGCCTAACCCATACAGACCATTACCCCTACCCTATTTCTCTACATTTACAACTGACTAATGCACTTAAACTTCACACCCCTGAACACTGTTGGCAATTTCGCATGACCAATTCACCTAATTTGTGCATCTTTTGATTGTGGAATGAAACCCATGTAGACTCGGGGAGAATGTGCAACATTCACGCAGACGACCGCCCAAGGCTGGAATCGAATTCGGTTTTCTCGTGTTGTGAGATGACATTGTTAGCCACCATGGAACGCCAATGACATATCAAAGAAAATTAGAGGTATTGGAATGCGGGGTTTGCAAGAAACCCAAGAGAATTTTGCACTGACGAACCAGCGTTAGACATGTGCACCAAAATAGTACTGGTTTTGCAGAACTGTCTGGCCCTTGACCATTTGCTTGAAGCGCAGGGCAGCACCCATGTTGTTATTAGCTCTGAATGTTTCATAAACAGCCCGGATACCTCACACAAGTTGTGGGGTGGAGCAAGTTTGAGATCGAGGACAGCCGTTTCATTAAGAAAAGAAAAGGTCGCCAGGCAAAAAACAGTGTCAGGGTCAGCTTGATTTATGTGAGCAGTGGTGATTTTCGATCACTGCTCGTGCAGAAATTGCCTATATAATACGGCTTCCTGATTAAAATTTCTATTGGTTCATTTATTTAATTATTATCTGATAACTTTATTATTGTTCTCTAATCTAATGTGTTTGATGCAAACATTAAAGGGCCTATTTGATATCATTTGTTTAGTGACTGAAACTAATGTTCTTAATGTTTTAAGCTGTTTGAGTCCATGGAGACTTGAAATGTGGACAAAAACAATTATTTTCAAATGCCTCGGCAGTGTGCCAGTCGTAGTCTTTCAGCCACTGCACAACCCATCCACAAAAAAGTGAAAATGTATTAAACCAACTATTTTTCAGATGAAAGAGATTTAATGTCCAATAATTGAAGCTGTTCCTTTTTGTCGGTAACATTATGCACCATTTCAAATTTGGAAGTCAATCAGAAGTCATTTATTACATACATAGGCCTTGACAGTCAAATCTACTTTCTTGCAGATTACAGGCAGCAAGCTAAGTTTTATGCAGGACCACAAGATAATCACATGACACAGCCTACAAGGCACAGAGCTCTGAGGCTTTTGCGGTTTTACTTAAAAGCTGACAGCTGAAGTCATGGCTGTTTGAGCTCTGTTGCATAACCAGAGACCATGACCACAGAGGTTCTCCTGCATAACTGTTTGCAGCAAATCTAGCAGGACATCATGTTATAGTGTGGAAAGCAAGGCATAGTGAAAATTTAATTTGAAACCGTCATGTTTCGTTTTCAATTCTCATCTTGTGGTCAGAGGCATATATGAGCATGGCGCTGGACCACTGACAACCAAATATCGTGCGTTTCTCTGCCCACCAGTTACACCCAGCATAGTTCTCGCAGATAGCATTTGGAACATGAATTGAGCATGGCTTATAACTAAACAACAAACAATGACAAAGGCAATGAGAATAATCAATACATATGGAATGTAAGAGCCCCAAGACACGTTAAGACGCCATCGAACATAGGCATTTGGGTCATAGTCATGGAAATGCCTCTATTACTTTTGTCTACTTCTCATCATATGTGGTCTGCCAATTTAAACATATTGTCTGAGGTGTCCGGGCTGTTAGTGAAACATTCAGAGCTAATAACAACATGGGTGCTGCCCTACGCTTCGAGCAAATAGTCAAGGGCCAGGAAGTTCTGCAAAGCCAGTATCATTTTTGTTTTCTCCACATTACCACTGTCACGATTACTGTCTTAAAGTCAGTTTCTGTGTGAATTACATGTCATGTCTTATCGTTTAAACTATGGTCTTGTGTCCTCTCAAGCCACACTAATCCATTTGTAAAGTGGGTGCACATGTCTAACGCTGGTTCATCAGTGCAAAATTCTCTTGTTCGCAGCACTCTGATTATTACTTCTGAGGTAATAATCACTTTTCACACTTACATCGGTATCCCAAGACGGTCTCGCATTTTTGACTTCCATATGAACTTAGCAATAGACCTATGAGATTTTACTTGTCTCTCCATGTAAAGGCCCAATGCCTCGGCTTGTGGCTTGATCGCCAAGTTCTCCAAAGAAAGACTAGGCACAATCATCACCAAAAGAATTATGTCAGTTTCGTAATTTAACTTGACCTGCCTTTTCACTGAAATGCATAATTTCCTGTGCCATTTCATTCCATTTCCAGTTATTGTTTGTGCTGTCTCTTAATCCCCTTTCACATTTCGACTATCAAAGTGGATAACCTCGCATGTCTCTGTATTAAACATCTTCTGCCTTGCATTCAGCCGTGCACTCAGAACAATTGCACATTACACTATCCACAATTTATGCTCCCTCGGGCATTAATCCGTCATCTTTGGCGATTTGCGAATCTCGCAGATTAACAACATTGAGTTTGGAGTTTGCTGAGCTGCCACGGTATTCAGGGATTCAATGGGATGGTCTGGTGTAGTTGCGACTTTGTCCTGCAGCTTTCTCAAAGTTAAAGTTATGGTTGACTTGTGAGAGGAAGACTGTGATTATATACTATGAGGCAGGCACAGTCGGGTCATTTAAGATGTACCTCGATTGTTACAGGAATGGGCAGGGAGCAGAGGGAAACAGTCTCTGAGAAAGCAGGCGGCAGGTTCAGATGGAGGATCTGGATCGTAGGAGTCGTGGAAAGCCAATGAGGCTGTTCCTCTACAGTAATTTTATTTGTTCTTTGTCTCCCTCTGCCTTTGTCTCTTATGCCCTTCCACCTCTCTTTAACTCTGTCTCTCACTCGATATCGCTCTTTCTTAATTTCGTTGTGTCTCTCTTTCTTCTGCCTCTTTTTTCTCTCATTAATCCTCTCTCACACTGTTTCTCTCT
>NC_057717.1:45439202-45447506 GCF_004010195.1 Chiloscyllium plagiosum | reverse complement strand
TCTCTGGCGTTGTGAGGCAGCTGTGCTAACCACTGTGCCACCGTGCCGCTCACTCTGGAGATGCCCATCATTAGTTGAGGAAGGGGATTGTCGGCACATGGAATTTACCAATAACAGACATTGAGCGACGTGGCTTAATTTTTTGTGATCGTTTTCTTAAAATTGCACCGTCTTTTAAAAAGAAGCCGAAATTTTGGCAGTTTTTTTTAACTCTCTGGGGCTTGTGCTCAATCCAAGAATTCTCCGACATTCTCTGGGAGAGTTTGCCAGAAGAGAGAGAGAGACAGAAAAGAGTACATGTTGAGAGAAAAAGAGCGAGCAGTGTGGAAAACAAGAGAGAGAAATACCAATCCACTCTGGCAAGATGTGATCCTCAGTGCAATCTGCATCTCCTGGACCAGATAGGCAGGCATAAGGAATCCATGGGGAAAAGGCGCCATGCACTGGGCTAAAAGATGGAGATTCAGCATACGAAATCAACGTGTGTTGCTTGTGAGTTAACATCGTAACTGATAGCATTGCATTGGGTATGTGGGAGTCTAAGTGACATCGAGGATGTTCAAAATCTTCCTCGATTCAGAAGTTCAATCGTTTGGAAAATAAACAGTTCGTTTGATTGTGATACATTTATTAAGCAAATGTACACATGATTGGCTGAATCTTTGGAGAGGAGCATTTGAGATTTATATAGAAAGTGAAATGGCCTAAAGGTCATAAGTTCAGAGAACGGTTCCAATCCGTTCATTTTCTGATCTATTCGTCTGCATTGCAAAAACTGTTATCATGACCTACTCCATTTTACGCAAACCTTGCCACAAGCTAACAAAGCATACTGTGTATCTCACACACAATGCACCAATGATGCCCACACTATCTCAAACAGACCCTGTCCCCCAAATGAATGATCTTAACTGACTCTCACATCGAACGTGACCTCAACAGAATTATTTACACCCCATTGCACATTCATGCTCCTTTCCCAATACACTAATCCAGCGTCATCTTGCACTCACCTTGTCACGAATACAGTAAGTTAAACACTCCATCTCACACACAAATGGTACCCAATATTCAAACCAACAACCCTGTTCCCAATACAATAACTTTTATCCAATCGCACATAATTACTATCCACGATAAAACGATGCACACCTCATCGCAAATACAACTTATCCCCAACCTAATAATGCACAAACCATTTCACCAAACACCATGCCATAAACACTGAAACTCCATCCGAGGCATATCATGCCTGCGAAACAACAGACAGCACTCCATCTCAAATACAATCTGTCCTTAACACAAAAGGCAAAGTCCTATCTCATACATTACTTGTCGCCTATACAGAAACTGGACCCCATCTCGCATGCATCCTGTCACCATACAGTAACCTCCTCCCCATCTTGTACAATCCCTGTCCGATACAAAGGAATCTTACAGCACAACTCATCCACACGCTTTTCCGCCACAGGAACCTGCACTCCATCTCACACCTAGCTTGTCCACAATTCAATAACCCACACCCGATCTTACATACACCGTCTCCTGTATGAAACAACCCCCATATTATAACATGCATTCTGTCTATAATGAAATTACCCACATACCAGCTCACGTGTACACCATCTCCAATACAAAATCCCGCAAAACTTCACAAGCTGAACTTGCCCCAATACAATAAAACATTAAATAACTCACATCCATCCTATTCAAACACAATAACTGACACGCCCCTTTCAGCAAACAACTCCATCCTGGATATTGCCCTTTTGCTTCCAGTTTGGGACTGTCATCTGTAATAATTCTCATCCATTCAGAAATTTATGCTGTCCATAGTTTTTTCTGGGAGATAGCGGAAGTATACATTCTGAAAAATGCCGCTTCGATGTGCTTTAGGATCAATTTCATTAAAGCTAACGATTACTGCCTCAGCCAAATGGCTTTGAAAGTAAAAAGAAAAAACAACATTTTTGCAATGACAGGGGTGTGACCATTTCTCTGAGTGAAGTGCTTCTCTGGTTTGATCTGATTTTGGCAGTCTGTTAGTTCACTGAGTGAAGTCAGTTAGTTTAAGGTTGCTGGATCAATAAACAGCTACATGGAAGACGGTGTTCCATGTTGCGAGCTGTATCTGTCTCCTTTGCGACTCTGTGATGTTTTTCTCTTTGTCCTTTTGTGCCAAATGGTGAATGTGGGGATTGATGCTAGCTTTTAGAACAGCATCATTACATTGGGATGATCTGGTTGCGTTTTTGGATCGGTTACGTTATTCGGTATTCTGTTCTCTTTTGATTGCATTTCAGTCCACAATCTTGTGAATGTATCCTGCTTTTCTTAAACTGAGTGGTTTCACCAGTTGCATCCCCACTTGGAATATCCGCACTGCATTTGCTTAAAGCAACTAGCAAAATTAAGGTTTGGGTAACTTTCTAGAAATGTTTGGAGGGGGTCTGGTCTGGTCCATAACGAGTGTATTAATAAAAGCTTTCACTTTTATGATATGTTAGTGACTATCACCGCCTGACTTCCAGATCTCCCCGTGGGCCAAGTATAGGTGTTCCCAGAAAGATTCCTCCTCGGTTCAACAGTTTGGACTTATGCATTTAGCGGTCTCTGCTCATCTGTCTCCTCTGGAATTGCATCTTTTTTCTTTTTTATTTCCAAGACTATTATTCTGAATTACATTTCTCAGCACAGATATCAGTTCATGCATTTCTGATTGAAATGTCATTGGCCATTGTCTGTTCATCAGACCAATTTCTTCGTGCCCTTTTGCCATTTATTTCTATTTTTCTCATAGTTCACAACAAAATCTATTCTCTAATCGTCACCGAATTCCTGTCACTGACTGAGGTTAAATTCCGCTCACTGACTGCAGTTCAACCTCTGTCACTGACTGAGATTCATATTCCACTGACTGAAAGGCGATCAATCAGGATCACTCATTCAAGTCGAATTCCTACGCTTATTAACATTCAATCACTGTCTGTGTTTGAGTTTCAATCCCCGTCATTGACTGAACTTCAATCCCTGTCACTGACTGAGACTCAACCCTGCACTTCAAAAACGGTAATAATGCTATGCTTTCGAGAAAACCTGTATTCTGATCACTAAATATTGGGAAAATAACTAAAACATTGCCCTGTTCTGAAAATAATATTTAACGATTTTGTAGTTCGAGTCATTGGGGGGAATTTCTATCCGTGTTGCTGTTGTGCACGTCATTACATTGGATCCATTCTTCAAGGCAAGTCTGTCAATCCCTGATCTGAAATTCGTTTTCACCACTTCAACATTATTACGCTGCAAATCTAAAAGCAAAAATTACATGACAAAAAATCTTTGGAAAGTTACTAAAAAGTAACATACACTAACTTAATATTTCCCCATCATCCTTAAATGACAGACATTTTATCAATTTCACTTCAAAAGCTTCATCACCACTAAGGTTGAAACAAACGACCTGTGTTTTTTTGCAAACAACCTAGCATCCTTCTTTTTGAACAATCATATAGTTTTCAATTCTCCCATCATCTGACGGAAGTGGAGAGTGTGTTATTGGAAAAGCATAGCAGGTCAGACTGCATTTGAGAAGCAGGAGAATCGACATTTCGCGAATAAGCTCTGCATAAGGAATGTGGTGTGTGGGCCGGGCTGAGAGAAAAATGGGAGGGAAGTGGGGTTTGTCGGGGGAAGGTAGCTGAGAAAGCAACAGGAGAATACGGTGAATCAGGTGATCAGTATGAGGGCGGAGTGATGGACAGGTGCAGATTCTGGTGCCTATCACCAGAATCTTTCCACCTATCACATTTCCAACGCCCCTCCTCCAAGTCCCTCCTCCCTACCTTTTATCTTCTCCTGCTGAACACTCTCTGCTCATTCCTGAAGAAGGGCCTGTGCCCGAAACGTCGAATCTCCTGTTCCCTGGATGCTGCCTGACCTGCTATGCTGTTCCAGCAATAAAGTTTCAACCAGATTCTGGTGCCGAATTGTTGGGTAAGGGGAAACGAGGAAGCTGTTGAAACCCACATTTATCCGTGTGGTTGCAGGGCCCCAAGCCGGAATATGAGGCATTCTTCCACCAATCGTCGGGTGGTAACGGTTTGGCAATGAAGGAGGCCTAGGACCTGCATGTCCTTGTCGGAGTGGGAGGGAGAATTGAAGTGTTCAGACATGAGGCGTTGGAGCTGGTGGGTGTGACTATCCCAGAGATGTTCTCACAAACGATATGCAGAAGGCATCCTGTCTCTACGATGGAGAGGAGCCAACACCAGGTGCAACGGATGCAGTTGATGACATTGATGGAGGTATGGTAAATTTCTGATGCATGTGGCAAAATCACTTTGGGCCTTGGGCGCAGGTCTGGGGAGTACTGTGGGCACAGATTTTTCATTTCCTGCAATGGCAGGTAAAGGTGCCAGGAATGGGGTGTGGACCTGACGAGGGAATTGCATGGCGAATTGTCTTTCCGGAATGCTGATACGAATGGGCAAGGAAATATATCTTTGGCGGTGGGGTCCGTTTGGAGTTGGCAGAAGTGGCGGAGAATGATGCGATGTATGCAGAGATTTTGGTATGCAAGATGAGGACCGGGTGTTGTGTCTTTTCTGTGTTGCGAGGGGTGGGTTTCAAAGTCTGTGAAGTGGCAAGTGGACGATATGTGCTGGAGGGTATCGTCAGACACATGGGAAGCTAAGTTGCGATCATGGAAGACGGAGGCGCTCTGGGATTTTCTCACTTATTCCAGTCCCAAGCCTCCAACTGGCCACAGCCTCTCGATTGGACCATCACTTCCCGCTTTGACCTATCACCTTCCTCACCTTCATCCACCTATCCCTTTCTCAAACATCTTCACCCTGAAACCACCCTCACTCCACTCCCATGCATTTATCAAGGGTGGCCCACAAGCCTCATTCCTGATGAATTGCTTATGCCCGAAAGGCAGATTCTTCTCCTCCGCGGATGCCACCCGACCTGCTGTGTTTTTCCTGCAATACGCTCTCGGCTCCGATCTCCAGCAACTGCAGTCCTCACTTTCTGTTTCTCCATCCTTTAATGCGACCCTTACATCTAAAGATTACGTCGGAAAGTAACGAAAAGGCTTTTCATAATTTGGCAGTCTCTTGCCTTTTCTCATCAATTGTATCTCACTGGGTCACCTGTATTTTTTTTTACATTGTCAGTATGCACAGTTTCAACAAATTATTGCGTTTCAATGAACAAATATTCAATGCCACTGGTATTTTATGTCCGACCAAGGCAGACACAATTTTTCACTATTTTTGCAGATTTCTAATTATTGAAATATAATTTGCCGAAGAGCATAGAAAAGTACAGAACACTACAGGGCCTTCGCCCTTAGACGTTGTGCCTACCTTTTATTCTACCCAAAGCTCAAACTAAACTACATATCCTACATTTTACTGTCATCCATTGTGCATACCCGAGAAATGCGAGATGTCACTAATGCTACCTACCACGACTTGCACTGCATTCATCACACCGACCACTCTCTGTGCAAACACATTACATCTGACATCTCCTTCCTTCTTTGATTTTAAAATTATGCCCCCCATGATAAACATTTTCGCCCTGAGAAAACTCTATTTATGCTTCTCATCATCTTTTACAACTCTATAAAGAAACCTAACATCCGTCTTCTGTCCCTTTCTTCGCAAGAGTTCTCTTTCAGTCCAGGCATAATCCTGTGAAAGCCTCCTCTGCACCCTTTCTATAATTTCAACATCGTTCCTATAATGAGGTGATCAGAACTGAACCCAATATGTTAACTGCACTCTAACCATGGCTGAAAGAACTGCAGCATAACCTTGCGGCTCTTCAAATGAATCCCACTGCTAATGAAAGCCAAAATATCATATGCCATCTTAACAATCCTACCAACTTCAGTCGCAACTTTGAGGGATATGTGCATTTCATAGAACCTGGTCAAACGTCTGTTGTTAGTGACAGGTCCTTTGAGTAAATAGTTTCACTAAATGGTGCAGGTGACCGCAAAGGGGTAGAGCTTGTTGGAAGTTCGTCAACAAGCTCTAACCCTATGGGCTTATGCAGTAAAGTGGGAAAAATGTTGTCACCCTCCTGATTCGTGCTATGTCAATGTTTCACAGGCTTGGGAGAGACATGGGTTCCAACAGTGATAGCATTTAGTGTTTCTTGAGGCCACGATATTACAGTCCTTGGCCAGTTCACTTTTCCGTTAATGTAAATACAAAAGATATTGTCAGTGAAGGAATAGTTGCAGGAACCGCTCCTGAACGTCAATTAGTGATGAATGGATTCTCTCTTCTTGCAAATAGTTATTTCCTGATACATCTGTGCGTTATTGTTACTTGCCATTTTGAACGCCTTTCCAGGTATAATAATCAAAGACTTTTAATTTTCATATTTAATTGGCGCACCTCATTTGGATGCTGAGATGACTCATTATCTTAGAGCTTTGTTTGTTGTGATGATTTGATGTATACTTTCCTTTATTTTCCCTGACAGAATCCACAATTACATATTTGGTCACATGGAAAGCAATTCAATGCATTTTACATACTCACGTAATCCATCTATGCTCACGACAATACGCTTGTATCATGCTCGTTGATTAGATTTCTATACATTGACTGAAACTTCCTTCATGCCAGCTGTTGAGATCGGACAGAATTTGAATGCAGGAGCGTTTCTTGAAGCAATAAAGGCACATCACAACTTGGAGTGGGGCGGTATTAGACCTTGTAATTGGGTAACGAGATTCAAGAAGTGTTTGAAATTTCAGTTGGGCATAATCTGGCGAACAGTGATCATCGTTCTGTAAAATTTGGGACATTTATATATCAGGATGAACGGGTGGACAATTGAAAGCGTAAACTGTGGGAATGTCATCAATAAGTAACCAAATCCACATATCTACATCTGTCAGATGCAAGCATTTTAAAGCCAGTTCATCAGAGATCATGTCAAAGCACCTTCCTGCAGGGATGAAAGATAAGGATTTCAGGATTTGGGAATGATGGAGAACACGAGATATTGAAAGAGCAGTTAAGAATTAAAAGGAAAGTATGTAAGCGTTAGTCTAGTCCCTTTCTTAATGTAAAATTAGCAAGGAAAATAATCTTTAAGGAGAAATTTGGAGGGGGTAAAGGGGCCATAAGATGCCCTTGGCAGTTTGTCCTAAGTAGAATCATAATATATTTTTGCATGCATATTAGGACGACCTGGTAGGTAGGGAAAGAGGACGCCCTCTCAAGGTGAAATAAATAAAGGGATGTTTCAAGCTTGATAAAGCAGATGAGTCATTTAAAGCGTATTTGCATCAGCATGTTATATCAATAAGAAATTGATGCCAGTAAGATTTAGGAGGGGCGTGCAGATATTCTTTTGGCATTTAGATATTAATGAGGAGCCATTTGTCATCTTGAGAAAAAAAGTAGGCCAGTCTCCCCGTTTTGATGAGATCTATTCCATGGATACAAGGGAGAAAAATGTGGAGATTCCTGGCCCCCCTGCAGATATCATTCTACTCTCTTTAAATGCAGGGCAGGTCGCGGAAGGCTGGAGGATAGTTTGTGCTATTTCTACGGTTGAGGAAGATCGAGATATATTATTTTCAAAAATTATGGTTGGCCGAGACTCACGTCAAGGTCGCAAAATAATTGCTTAAGTTTCTTACGGGCAGCATTTATCTGATCTTGGAAATGCAGGAGAGTGAGCATGGCTTTATGCTGTGGAAGTCTTGTCTCACAAATCTGATTTTTGTTTTATGGATGTGATGTCGGGACGTACGACAGAGGATGGTGTCTGCATGGACTTCACTGAATTGTTTTCCAACTTCCTTCCTCGTGGAATTGGTCAAAGTATTGCGCCAGGTGGATCAGAAAATAAGTCGGTCTTTTAAAAGCCAGAGTTAATGGTGGATGGTGATTTATAGACTGGAATTCTGTGAGCTCTGGGCTTGCAAATGCACCAATGGAGTAACCTCGATTGTTTATATTTGATTTGATTTATTTGAGTTATTAACTACACCTTAAAAAGATACGCTGAAGCATATAGTTTTACAAGTTAGCTTAAAATGTGTTGCTGGAAAAGCGCAGCAGGTCAGCCAGCATCCAGGGAACAGGAGAATCGACATTTCGGGCATAAGCCCTTCTTCAGGAATCAGGAGGTAGAAGTGGGTGGTGCGGGGTTGTGGGACTATGAGGTTGGAGGCGGTGGATGGGAGATCCCCCGAGGTGATGAGGTTATGGACGGTCTGGGAGATGATGGTTTGGTGGTGGGGGGTGGGGTCATGGTCAAGGG
>NC_057717.1:45435675-45438879 GCF_004010195.1 Chiloscyllium plagiosum | reverse complement strand
AGGGGCGGGGTTAGACGTGGTGACGGAAATAGGCGTGGGGGCGGGGTTAGGCATGCAGTCGGAGATCGGCGAAGGGGCGGGGCTAGTCGTGGTGACCGAGATCGTCGTGGGTGCGGGGTTAGGCGTGGTGATGGAACGCGCCGGGGGGGCGATGTTAGGCGTGGAGATCGGCGTGGGGGCGGAGACACATGCGGCGTTGTGGGCGTGGAGGTTAGTGACGTCACTGAGGGCGGAAGTGGCTGCGGCGACCACAGAGACAGAGTTATTCCCAAAGCCGCGGAGGTCGCGAATCTGCCGGCGATTGTCTTCATGGCGATCGTGGAGGCTGTTGTCTGGGCGGCGATCGCGTAGGCTGCGAGGTCGGTGGGGGCGGAAGTGACGTCATCGTTGTCGTCGGCGGCAGCTATTGCCGCGGGCGACGTAGCGGCCGCGTGTGTAATGGCGCCAGACTGATTTCGGAGGCCGATGGAAGATTCTGGAACAGTTGAGGAATCCGGAGTGAGGGGGTAAGTACATGAAAGTTTTTGGTACTTACTGTCTTTAATTTCCGATATGGCTGGGAAGAACTGTTTGTTTAGTTTATGGATCCTTCTGTGGATGAAGAACAGTAGAGGTCATTTGCAGGTCTGTGAGAGTATTGTCCTGAGCTGGGGTAGGTCGAGTTGCAGGCTTATGCCTGAAACGTCGATTCTCCTGTTCCCTGCATGCTGCCTGACCTGCTGCACTTTTCCAGCAACACATTTTCAGCTCTGATCTCCAGCATCTGCAGACCTCACTTTCTCCTCACAGTTTTACATGTTATCCAGGCAAAGCTAAATTGGACTCAGTGATGGTAATGGAACAAACTGCAGTATATGTCATGTCCAAACGAAAAAAAAGTGTAGAGAAAGATCTATTCTAAAACTCTGTGAGGTTCATTAATTATTTTTATAACAATGCAGCAGATGCTGCTCTTGCACCGTTTGGTACACAGTTTCAAATTTTTCTCTCTTCTGGATCACTCTTTATTTGGGTCCTTTGCCACAAGTGCACGAGAAGTCACAGACGACTCCGAATACGGCTTTAACGTGGCCCGCTGGGTATTTAGCTCAGATCGGAAGAGAGGTCAATGATCCGATATATTTCACAGTAGGAACAACACTTCTATTCATTTCGAATCACAATGGTTGCATGCAACAGTGCCATTATTCTTTCCCCTTAATATGTGCATCAAATCCTGCAAACCACCTGATCAACGAAGGACAGCCCAATCGGCAGCTCTAGGTCCCCATGTTTACAATAACCCGTAATGCTCAACTATTGGGTTATTGCAATATATCCCATTATTCATAACGATTATAATCTATTACAGACAGTTACCATACTTACTTCTTAGTAAGCACTTGCTGAATTGTGTTACTCGTAGTATTCATTGCTTGAGCTACCAAATTCTGCTCTTATATTTCCCACTGTCCTCACCACAGGAGATAAAAAGCCAGCTTAGTTATTACAAGTTTCTGTAAAGTCCCGATCATCAGCTCTAAAATAATGCTAATTAAGCGTTAAAGACTTTATGTGTACTGCTATTGTTGTCATTCATTACAATGAATTGTGGGTAGTTTCTGTTACAGCTTACGTTGGAGGGTCAGTTAGTCAATGCCCTGCTGCATTCAGCTGCATATTGTTCCATATTGACTTCTGATATAGAAGTTACTGCCCTTATTCTCATTAACCTTCCTGCCTAATCGGACATTTTATTTTAATTATTACTAAAATTTATTCGCTTGCACAGCTCAATGAACTTGACTGATCTTCTAGGGTCTGACAAGACATAATCCCAAAATTATCATTTGTCCCTGTAATTATGCTATCCTATTATTTTTAATGTTACTGCAAAATTAAGACTGTCTGTTCTCACCTATCTCTTATAAATCTGTGTCCTACACGCATCTGCAGGTATTGTTGTTTGCAAGAAATCCCTGTTAATGAGATCGTAAGATACTTTGTTCAAAGTAGACACTGCTACCTTTACATTACTCTCTGTCAAACCAACCATTGTGGAAACAAATGGCCTCAGCTAGTTGAGCATCGGGTTATTTAATTCTGTTACTGCAGCCATATTTATGTCAATGGGCGACCAGAATGTGCCACATCTGACCAGGAGCTGCCGCAACAGCATGCAACTGAAGATTGGGGATCTCTGTGCAGCTTGATTCCGGGTTCTGTGGACAATAACTCTTCACTAGTAGTTTTATATCCGGTTTTTCTTCTGGAATGTCAAGACATGATAAAAAATGTGTCGTGCCTTATCCATTTGAATTCTCATTCCTCTTTGACTTCATGTTTCCATCGAAATTTTCCTCTTTCAATATATATCTGCATCGCACCAGAAGTTTGTAATTACTGCTTTCCTGATTATTTATCGCTTTTATTTCCTTGCCACACATCTCTGAAACTAACTTCGTGTCCTGACTTTTTCATTATCACGTTCTGTTCCGTTATTTCCATTTATGTTCTTCTCCTTCAAAGAAACTATAATTTCATTCTTATCTAGCATCATTGTATTTGTCTCCACTTGAATTCTTGCGTGTGATGTTAATGCAAAATTGCTGACATTCCGTATTTGTGAAGTTTTAAAAGTATTAGATTTTGTTATGGAATTATTAATGCACTTTCATCTTTCCATTTGTTCAACCATATCGAAAGGAATATGTTAACGTTGTTGTAGACGAGCTCCGCGTCACGTTGGATTGTCATGCAAATGTTTCACAACCATAACAGATAACATCATCAGCGCAACGTCCGTGAAGCTTTTTTGATATTTATATGTGCCGATCTGTTCAGGTGGGTGGCATCACTTCTGGTTTGAATATGGGATCTCTGTCAAAATGCTTGTGGGTGGTATTATGGTTTGAAAACCAAACCTTTAAGAATTCTTATGCGTGTCTCTGTTTAGACTGTCCAAGAATTGTGACCTTGATCAAGTGAATGTGTGCTGCTCTTTGCATGTGTGTACTGAGGCATACTTCAGGTGTTTCGTATTGTATAACTTTTTTTGTGTTACTATCATTTTTATCACAATTTTTAAAATTGTAAGTAACTCGAGGAAGTCAAGAGGGAGGAACAAAACTAATAAAGAAGGAAGGGTTCACTGTCATCACCAATCAGGAAATATTCCAGTCTAGAACATACAACCATGAAGAATGCTGAGAACTCAATTAAAAA
>NC_057717.1:45432264-45435654 GCF_004010195.1 Chiloscyllium plagiosum | reverse complement strand
AAAAACACACATTATTCCATGTGTCAGCTAACCAAACAAATTGAGAGCAGAAATGCTGTTTGTGGAAACAACTATCTGTCTAAATTACATGAAGAAGAGCAGACAGGGTGTTTCCTTGAGACAAAGGGAACGTGATTGCCGAACTTAAATTTAAGAGCGAGATGGATAGCATGGAAAGGAACATAATTTCCCCGAGATGGACGGATGAATTACCATGGACATGGATTTACAGTAACGGGAGAGAAGTTTCAGTAGACTTCTAAGGATTTTTTTTACGCAAATGTTGATGGAAATGTCCAACTGGATGGCTGTAAGCGGCCAGAACTCTCTTAGTATTTCAGAAACATTTAGAACAGTACTTGCAATGCACAAACATTGGTCGAGGGCTCAAATGCAGAATTTGTAAAGTTAGTTATAATCGGAAGGCTCTGCTTTGTTGTTTGTATTCTGTCATTCTCGATAACTCTATAACAAAGAACAAAGAACAATGCAGCATGGAAAAAAGGCCTTTCGACTTACAGACATGTGTCGCCACTTTTTGGTCTTTCACAATAAAATTGTCCTCGCTTGCAGGAAATGTAAACCACGCTTTCTGTTCTGAAAATATCTTCATCTATGTGTTTGTAGAATACTGGCATTGTATCTGCTTCCACACGAACCTCCTCCGACAATGCATTCCAGGCACTCATCACCCTTTCAACACAAAACGTTCTCACACACCTCTCCTAAATGTGAGCAGTGGCTCCTTGAGCCAGTACTTTTTCTTTCGTAACTGACTCCTTATGCTGAGCACAAGCACCATGGTTTCCACGCTATCAATGCCAGTCACAAATTTGTAAACACCTTGTAGGTCACTCCTCAACTTCCTGTGCTTCATTGAAAGCAGGCCCTCTCTGTCCAAACTTTCTTCACGGCTCAAACCACCTAAACAGGAAATGTCCCAGTAAGTGGGACAGCACGATGGCGTAGTGGTGAGGCGGTGCAGTGGCTCAGTGGTTAGCACTGCTGCTTCGCAGCGCCAGGGTTCTGGCTGAAATTGCAGCCTCAGGCATCTGTCTGCGTGGTGTCGCTCCAGGTGCTCCAATTTCCTTCCACAGTTCAAGGATGTGCAGTTTAGCCGAATTGTCCAAACTATTTGCCCATACTTCGCAAGGATGAGTATGTTGGGTGCGTAAAAGTCTGTAAAATGTATGCTGAAAGGCAAAAGGTCTGGGTGGGATACTCTTCGGAGGTGCAATGTGGGCTTGTTCGGCCGAAAGACCTGTTTCCACACTTTAGGGATTCTATTTTTATTAAATGTACACTCTCCAGCGCATCCACATACTTCTGCTTCTGCGGTGACCAGAACTTTATTCGCTGTGCGAGTATGGCCTAATTAAATATCGATAAGACTGTTATCCTTGTACTCAGTTACAATGTGGGGAGGTGTGCAATTGTCTCTTTTTAATACGTCAGCTCCCTGTGCTGCCACGTTCAATGATCTCTGCACCTCCACATTCAGTACGGTCACCATGTCAATACTGTGAAGGGTTCTGCCATTCAATTTATAATTTCGATATGCACGTGCAATGCCAAAATACATCACCTCACAGTTGTCCAGGTTAAATTGCGTCCGCCATTTTTGTGCCCATGTCTCCAAGTGAGTTACATCCTGCTGCGTCCGCTGAAAATCCTCCTCAGTAACCGCGAATCCAGCAACCTTTGTATCGTCCAAAAACTTATTAATTACACGAGCTACATTTTCTTCCAAATCACTCACATCGCTCACGAACAACAGATGTCACAGCACCGATTCCTGTGGAACACCACGAGTCACAGTTCGTCACTCTGAAACAAAAATGCCCTTGACCGCGATCATCTGCCTTACATGACATCGTCAGTTCAGTATTCAACTTGGGACAGCATCCCTGTAACATGTGACTTGATGTTTTGTTCCAGGTTTCCATGACCAATGCATCCAGTATTCCAAATATGGCTGAACTAAAATCTAGGGAGAGCAACGCTATCAGAGTCTCGTCTATCTAGTGGATTTAGAGGTGCAAAATATGGGCATGGCGATGAGTGATGCTGAGAATCTGAACTGCGCACTGTGAACCTCTTGCACTGTGTCTGAAGATAAGACTGTGCGCCTTTGTGAAAAAGAGGATTGTGGTCCAGAATTGTGCACGTTGCTTCAATTACTTAAGATTCAGACAATCCATGTCTCTGCACAATGCTCACTTTTCGTTCTATGTGATACATGTCAAATACATACAAAAGAAAAGCCTCAATTATTGTCAAGTACAGTTGTTTTTGAGGTCGGAGTTGCTCATCACTCGAACACTATTGTCTAAGAAAGTGATATGATGACCACAGCTGAACACTGCCCTTTACTTGTAGTCAACTGAATCAGTGCTGGGGCCAGAACGGTGAACAACGAAAAAGATGCTTCTTGTACGTATCTTACAACATCAGGAAATGTGTCATTATGCTTGTCCAGAAATCACCAAAAGAAATGTTGACTAGCACGTACGAACACTGATAGGAAATTTTATCAGGAGCTTGGTGAACCCATTTTGTTTTTATCTGGCCCAAGGAACCGACATTGCATGGACAGCATTGTCTCCACTCGTTCAGTTATTAACTACTGTACCTTCATTATGTTTTAACTTGTTATCGAATCATTGACCTTCAAAACGTCTCTCGCATAACCATGGAAAAAAACATTTTGTGCCATGCACCCAAAATATTGTAGCAGTTTGCCATCACAAAAACCAGTTTATCCCATGCAAAACTGACTTCCTTCTGTTCGGGTTAAAATGATTCTAAATAAGAAATACATACAAAGTGATGCAAAACATTGTTTTATTTTACTTTATTCTCCCCACGATCATGTTTGCTGCTCTTTCTGCTGGTCAACTTATCGTTCTTTCTTTGCCTCTTTCTGTCTTTTTTACTTCCTCTCATTCTTCTTTCTTTCGTTCACCCCTTCACACTTAATTGTATCTCTCTATCTGTTTGCAGTTACTGCCAGGGTTTGACTTTGTTTTGCCATCATTTCCTCTCTCAGTCTGTTTCAATCATGTGTGTTTTATTTCCCCCTGTCATTATCCTGTTCCGATCAACTCCTCCACATCACTGTTTAGATCTAATTCCTGGTATGCTGTTGTATGTCTGACCCAGGCATAACTATCCGACAGAATAATGAGGTATTTCCCGCATGAATCCGGTTATCGTTTGTAATTTATTTGCATCTGTGGCTGATCTTCTCTAACAAGTGTTGTGATGCTCTCTGAGGTTCTTTTCAACAAGAATAACGAATAAGCTCGCCTTGAATAGGAACGAAATGATTATTGTCTTTCTGTGGAAAACAAGCACAACCGTGTTATTGTTGAAATTCCAATTATCGTC
>NC_057717.1:45429361-45431361 GCF_004010195.1 Chiloscyllium plagiosum | reverse complement strand
TTTTTGTCAAGGCCACACTTCAAACTGCATTGAATTGAAATGAATTAATTAATTCTTTCTCGACAAAAGCCTGTCACATGTTATTCAACGGTTTATGACATTCAATTTCTTTATTGCCCATGCAATTTGCGTGAAGAAGCATTTTCTGCAAACTGCATTGCATCAACGAACTCTGTTATTTTGACAAAAAAATCTCGTCTCCAGTGTACCTCAGGTCGTGACAAAAGGGCATGAGAATGAACCAGGAGCAGAGGACAGGTCCCGGCCATTCTTCCCGTCGAGCCAGGTGTGCCATGGCTGATGCCTTTTAAAACTCCATATTTCTACCTTTCTGTCATTTTCGTTATCAATTTGCTTCACAAACATTCACAAAATAGGTTTTCTTCGACTTAAATTATCACATGACATAGAGTCAACAGCCGTTGGCAGAAAGTACTTCTGAACATCTCCCACACTTTCTGTCCAGATGTGTGTCGGCCATGTTTTCGGAACGATCGGGTCCTATTTTGTCTGATTATCTACAATAGTTATGGAAGCTGCAAAAGGTGGATATCGTTCACGTTCATCTCGTTTTTGTTTACCTTTCATATCTTGAATATGTTGCTTGCAATTTCCCTTAACATTCAAATCCCGAGGGATAATAAGCGTAACTGTTGTTATTTCTACTTTGAAGTTAACCTCATGCACGTCTGTGTGCGCGAGAATGAGGGATCACATAGACAGGCAGAGAATTCGTATTACCAAGAACTCTGAGACAATTGAAGTGTCATAGAGACGTGGCGTTCATCATCTTCAGCATGGACGCAAGGCATTCAACACATCGAGTCTATACCATAGCTCTGAAGAGCATCCCACTCACTCTTACACACAAGCTGATTACTGTCATCCATCATTCCTATGTCCAAGCCACGTAAACTCAACATATTTGGTCTGTGGGAGGAAACTAATGTAAACACAAAGCGAATGTGCAAACATCACACATACAGTCGCCCGAGGCTGAAATCGATCAATGATCTCTGGGTCTGAAAAAATAGGTTACAAAGGAGCTACCGTTTCACCGAATGGAAGGCAAATAAGAAAGAGCATATGTCGAACTCGGAACAGCCAGAGAAGGAACCAGAATGAAAATATTGAATGAAGGTTCCTTTGTTGTTAAGCGCGATCAGATGAAACCAATTTGATTGAGATATTGAAGTGTAGAGTGACTGAGAGAAAAATACGCATGGGAAACAACATTTACAGATATTACCTAAATGAAACAGTGATACGTCACTATACAGTGGGTCCAGGTAAATTATCTCAAACACAATGAAAACAGAAAAGAAAGTTTTATAATGAACTTTACACAATACTTTATTTAGCTGATTTCCTTCGAGCGTTTCCATAACATATCGCTTTATTTGATCAGTACAAGTCAGACCAGGAATTCCTCGCCATTCAGATACTGCCTCAAGGGCTTGATTGGACTCTACAGAATCTGGTGCAAAAAAGGATACTCTCTTGTTCATACAAAGTCTGGTGAAGTGATCTCAAACTCAGTCCTGTGCAGACTACTCAAAAACGATGACTTCGAATGGAAGGGGGAAAGAGGGATCAATGACAGCAGTAATGCTATTTTCGGAATGTCTAAATGGAAACTGATATTGACAAGAAAGCTTGAAAACAACGTCCGGCTGCAGTTGGGTATCTGGATTAAAATTACTGAATCAACGTAACCAGAAATTAGAAGAGTGCCGGGTATATAAAGAAATGCGATAAATGATAATGTTATTTCTGATATAAGTATTGTTTGGGTGAGTATGACATCAGCACTGAGCAAGTTGTTGGAGGATATTCCGAGTGACAGGATTTACATGTATTTGGAAAGGCAAGTTCTGACTGGGCGATCGTCAGCATGGCTTTGTGCGTCGGAGATCATGTCTCACGAATTTGATTGAGTCTTTTGAAGAAGTAACAGAGACGATTGATGAGTGCAGAGTGATAGACGTCATCTTTCCCAT
>NC_057717.1:45419313-45427761 GCF_004010195.1 Chiloscyllium plagiosum | reverse complement strand
TTTTCAAAAGTTCACTTCACACAACGTCACTTTTACAGAAGACCTACCTGTTTTCGCTAAATGAAGCAAATCCAAAAAATGCACCTTTTCCCCCGATTCACTCAATGGTTCTTCTCTCTCCGCCATTTCATCTTATGGAAAGTTCATTGCAACGCTCTATTTTCGGATTGGGAGTAACACCAGCATTGAGATTATTTGATTTGGCGTGCCGGATTGAGATCACAGCTCATGGAGTGCGCAACGCTTTGGTCTTTAACAAAACTAATGTAAAATGCTCAGTTAATCAAGCTATGTTGAACGTAACTGATGATTATTTCGATGCCATTTTGATGTAGTTCTGGTTCTGGTGTCACTGGATGATCACAAAATCACTACAAGTTCAAAGAAATTCATCATGTTTTTTCAAGGGAGGTTAACTTGAACATAAATCGTGAAAATGATCTCCATTGACAGAAGTAGATGACGCTAATTCAAATCCATTGGTAACTGAAAGCACGTAGAAATCATGTCAAAATCATTCCTCATTGAAGGGCAGGAAATGATGATACATGCCTTTCCCAGAAGTGTGGTCATTGTAGTTGCAATGAAGGTAATGGAAAGCAAAAGTATTTCTCACATGAAATGTGCATACTTCTGAAAAGAAGTGGGACGAAAACAAAACTGAGGAATCCTTCAAGATGAATTTCGCCATCCAACACGAGCCTCGGTCAGACAGGTTAAATAAGATCCTTCCATCTGACGACTGTCGGATTCTGCATTCATACTTCGGTCATCCAGTACCGTTTTTGTTGTCGTGTTCAACAGAACATCGCCATTAGGGAGAGCAAACCACACCTAATGCGAATTCAATTTGATAATTCCATCGGGTGCGTGTTTTTGTTAATATTATCAGGCAAGAGAATCAGTATCTCGTATCTCTCACTCTGATGTCATTGCATCAAATCATACAATATTGCGTTAGAGAGCATGGGAGCAGACTATTATGGTCAACTGGTCAATGCTGAACAGAATTCAGAACTACACTAGTCCTAACCCCCAGCTCCACTCCCAAACCCTTCAAACCTCCCCTGTTCAGGTACGGATTTAAATATATATTCAACGTTTTACTTGGATGCCGAAAGCAAACACAAGCAACATGGTTACCAAAGGAATAGTCCTCAGAACAAGACTTGGTCACTTTGGCAATGAGATTCCCAAGTCACCCCAATTTGCTGACAATAATCAAGAATAAGTCTGCCTAACCACGTGCAGAATATGCCAGCAGCCTTGCATTCAGTGTCTCACAGTATGGCGTGAAATGAAAATTAGTTCTGAACTTCAAATAATTCAGTTATTTTCATCGTCAGATTAATTGAAAAAGTGTAGAAAACGGATACTGAAGCCTATTCTTCAAATATTCTCGAAACTTTGATTGGATTATAACATAGACGCAAGTGTTTGCGCAGCAGTCAGAGATTTGCAGAATGAAGCTCAGTTCAAGTAGAAAATAAGATAAAGTATCATCTCATAACCAAAGTTTTAAATCCGTTTCCACTAACAAACCAGGGTCACCAACGCAAATAACAGGACGAAAGTTCTCGAGATAACATACATGAATATAAGTCCTTCGGCTTTCTCCCTTGTAATCGCCATCATTATTCCAAATTCTATGAGGGTGGAGCCTTTTGCGTTTTCGGCTGCTCATGAGCACCTGTCTGATAGTGAAAACATTCAGCAGCGCAATAAGAAAAAATGGAACTACCAGCGACAGAACATGATACAAGAACTCTACTGTTGTGCAGAGCAGAGAGAATTGAACTTTCTCGGCCATGACACAAATCCACTTGGTGTTCCACATTCGGTAGGAACCAATTAACATTGAATACCAGCTGACTTTTTTTTTAAAAAAAGCACAGTACTCCAAATGTTCCAAGAATCACACCTGCTGTCTTTACGGTTCAAAACTTACTTCTCCAATTCTTGGCATAAATGGTCACAAAACGGTCAAAAGTAAAAGCGATAGTAAACTCGACAGATGCATTTGTGGCTGTATTTAACACTGCTGCATGTAGTTTACACATTGGGATGTCCCGCAGGAAACGAAAATGATTGTGATAAACAAGAACAATGTGTCTTAGTATCAGGTCGAAGCTCATGACAAGTCGGTCCGTCACCACCGTGGCCGCCATGTATCGTGTGGTACATTTGGAGATACCACATTGTTGATGACGCAGTATCACAACCGTCAGTATGTTAACTGTTAGTGGAAATTAAATGCAGAGTTTGTAAACTAGGTTGGTATCATATTTGAATTATTATTTGTTGGACTTTCTACAAATGTTACTCTTTCATGTCTTGTGTTAAAATTATTCAAACTCACTTATTTTTAAAGATATGTGTTGGAGTATAAAACACATTTGCGTTATAAAACCGTGACAAGCTGAATTTTGTGAAGTACGCATTGAGTCATTTAACATTCTTCCGTCCTCCAGATTATTAGATTAGATTACTTACAGTGTGGAAACAGGCCCTTCGGACCAACAAGTCCACACCGACTCGCCGAAGCGCAACCCACCAAGACCCATTCCCCTCCAGTTCCCCCTTCACCTAACACTGCGGACAATTCACTTAATCTGCATATTTTGGGGCTGTGGGAGGAAGCCGGAGCACCCGCAGGAAACCCACGCAGACACGGGGAGAATGTGCAAACGTCACACAGTCAGTTGCCTGAGGCGGGAATTGAACCCGGAACTCTACCACTGTGAGGCAGCAGTGCTGACCATTGTGCCACTGTGCTGCCCATGGTTTTGAGACCAACCATCTCTGCTGATTTCGCATTGAATGGATTAAGAAGTTGTGAGTTCCAAAGCGCCCAAATCAGTGGTCAGCAGATAACTCCCGTGTTTGTGTTCTTGGAGGAGATGGAATCCTAAAATCGGTAGACAATGTAAACTTCTGAAAAAATGATATGTCTTCCATGAAAAAGCCATTGCTTTTTCATGAACTGAAGTGGATCAGTGCCCACATTGGTGTTAGCCAACTACTGACAATGCATGCGAAGCAAAGATTTCGCCGATATTAATCTTGTTTCAGTTGGAATATGTAGTACATGCCATAGACAGTGTGGTCCAACAATTATTGACTGTACGCAATAATTTCATGCTAGTTTCGAGCCAGGGTGACAAAACTGAAACATAACACATGAAAGGCTCTTCGGCCAGCTGTGTCTGTATGAGGCAAAAACAACACACTTCGACGTGTTGACACCCTCAAGTTTACAATACTCATTGAAAATTAATTTCGTATACTTACCTGACCTCATCAGCATGGAATGTGCCGCAAATGCATTGTGCTCCACACGTTTCCATCTTTCCAGCAGAATTAAAATTTTGTTCTCAACGTTAATTGGTATAGACTGTGACTAACAACGATCTCACTGGCCAAAGGTTCAATTGATGCAAAGGAAAATGATTATATTGCCTGATCAATCCTGCGTTTACTTTTTGAGATTCAAGCCTGAATGTAGTAGTCACATCGCCAGATCGAAGCAGCAGCTCATGGTAAAAGTGGATGCACTATTGCCTTGAATAATCAGGTAAAAGAGAATTCTTTTCATCTAATTCTTGCCCGGTCTTAAAAATGAAATAAAGAAACACAGAGTAGGAAACAATGGCTACTTCACATTTCTCTTCTTAACGTCCCGTTCATTTCGGAAGTTATTGTTCCATTTCTTGATTGGCTTCAGACAGGAACAGAATTTAATTACAACCCGCAGCACAAACACTGGAATTGGTTGCCTTGACTGACGACCTTCAAAATAAATCAGCTGTCATGATTAAAGTGCACATAATGTTATACAATAATAAACCACATTCAAGGTGCACTGGAGCATGGTGACATTTTGCGAGAGGTCGATAGCGACCTTGCATTTCCACGTTTTAATTCAATTTTCTCTTTAAACCTGAATATCAAGTCTAATAGAATTACTAACAACGTTCGCTTACAACTTCTTTCAGTTCTCAAGATGCTACGACTGACGAGGCTCGAAAACCATCTCTCCAATCTCAAGCGCAGCCTAATTAAAGGCTTGCCATCTTCCAACACACCGAGCCCACTCGTGAAAACCCAAACAGAGGTTCATTTAGCCTGGGAGCAAGAACTGACCCCATGGTGACAAATACCAAGCCGACCAGACGACGGCAATTCCTCGTGAAGTCTCGTTAACGAGCCTCACACACGAAAGCCAATTGGAGCTCCCTGACTTACCGAAAATGGCAGCTCCGAACAAACAGAAACTTGGAACGGAAGCTCAGCCATCGCGGGAACAAGAAATACTGTGACCCCACATCTTGGAGGCCGACTGAACAGGTTGCAGTACGGTCTCGAATGCTCAAGGTCATGAGTGGTGCTCAGGAACCAATCACACATTTCCCAGAATAGCAGGCTTTGGTCAAGCACACCCATATCGATAAGGAGGAACTGCCATGCAGGAAACCTGGGAGATGTGCTGTATTTACAGTGATGTTTAAACTCCGAGGGTTCAAATCCTCCTGCCCGAATATATACCCAGGAAGCATACAAGCTATTGAATGCAAGATGGATGACCTTACAGTTAGACAGCCCAAAGAGAATATAGGGACTACTGGGCACTCTGTTTTCCACAGTCCCGCCTCACTGATGTTGCACCTGACGAGGTATTACTAACTGAGGGATTCTCAGTTTATTGAATGGAGGGATTGGCGTCCTTGGGCAAAGCATCAGCCAGTTAGTTGTGCCTTCTAGTCATTCCAGTGCTCAGACGTTGCGATGCTGACGAATTGCTGCTCTCTGGACCAATAATATCTTACAATAATCTGTCATCTCTACTATATACTGCACGATTTCTCCTCTGCTTTCCTGAAAATAGTGTATCTCCCACAATACACAGATCTGAAGAATGCACCAGACGAAGTGTACAACGTAACAAACCATCTTGAGTCAGGAAACTTGGAGGTCTTTTCCTTTCTTGTTGGTGATTTCAACCAGGCAAACTTTAAACACGGGTTACAAATATGTCTCCTGTTTCACCAAAGGTCTGAACTTTCTTGACCGGAGATATACCACCATCAAAGATAGCACCCCTCCTTTCGCCGTTCGCATTTTTGAACATTCAATAGCAGGGCTTTGTCACACTCCCCCCAGCTGACAAGAAGAAATCGGCATGAGATGATCTAATATAGAAAGTATTGCAGTATTGATCTGGACAATGGATGGCTCCTACAGGACTGCTTAGAATAAGTGGACTTGGCTCTTTACAAGCACCTAAGTGTCCAAACTAAGCAAATATGCCAGCACCGTCACGGACATCATGAGTGTGCAGAAGACTGTGTGCTGAAGATCGTAACCTGAATGTTTGCCGTGTGCAAACATGGACAGAAATGGGAGTTCCTGTCTCAACTGAATTCCAAGTCAGAGGTGAACCGGTCGAGCAACCTTGATTTATACAGAAAATCCAAGTAGGCCCTTCATAAGTACACCTTAATCTGGACACCGTCATTTGCGGCAAGACTTTCACAGACAACAGAATACAAAGAGAAGTTGAACAGAATTGCAGGCAACAGTACATCACAACTCGACGAGTTCAAAGCATTGTAAGCTTGTTATCACAGCAGCCTAGAATGAAACGTAACCACGATTACCACCACAGATATAAGATCCATCTTCTTTTTTGAGGACTCATAGACAGCAATTGACCTGGAAGGAATCCATAGCCTTGCACTCAGATCCTGGGCGGACTAGATGGGAATATTCACGGACCTCTTTAACCTCTCCTTACAACGATCATTAATGCCCACCTTCTTCCAGAAGACTACTCCAAATATGTGGCCAACGGAAAATCACACAGCTGGCATCTCTCAGTACCTCCCATTGTCGCTCACTTCCGTAATTTGTGAGCACTTCGAGAAGTTCATCATGATTCTCATCAACCTCCGCCAACCAAATACCCTTGATCCTTTGACATTCGCCAAAATGGACATACCTCGAAAGTCAGCAGCACTGTTCACTGCAGAATACCATCTGTGACAGCTGCTGCCTGTGCAACCTTGAACGTCTTCCCATTTCTAAACTTGATAACATTACACTCAGTAGTTATTGCATTGTCTGAAATCGTGGTCAGAGCGAAATGCAGAGAACTTTTAAAATAGTCTAAGCAAAACAAATTAGGAGCAGATGGAAATCGTGGGCGTTGGCACGACTTGTTAGATTATTGAGACCATTGACAGTATTAAGCGTTGGACTGACGGTAGGAGACTTCACATGTTTCAGACTACCATTTCTAAAATTAATTAGTTTTCATGTTAAAACTTCAACCACTGAGTTTGTCAGTACAAGTCTCCAATGTTGCTGATTTCTGTCGACATTCTGTCTTTATAAAAATGTTCACATCATTTTGGCAATGTCATGAGCAGGGAAGGAATGAATAGAAGAAATTTTGGGTTCCAATGGAACTTCGCAATGTAAACAAAAACATGATAAATATCTTAAATGCTGCCAGATGTTGATTGAATTTGTTTCTGGATTTTACACTGAAGATCATTTTGGCAATGTCATGAGCAGGGAAGGAATGAATAGAAGAAATTTTGGGTTCCAATGGAACTTCGCAATATAAACAAAAACATGATAAAATATCTTAAATGCTGCCAGATGTTGATTGAATTTGTTTCTGGATTTTACACTGAAGAGACGCAATATACACTCAGTGGTCAGATTTTAAATGGGGACCTCGAATGGGGAAAGCTATGGTGTAACACCTGCTATTTCAAATTGCTTTCCTCTGACTTTGTTGGCAGATACACGTGGAACAAATAAGATCTGAATATGAAATATATTGTTCGGGAGATAATGGGCGAGGTTGTTGTTGAAATGAATATCGGTTCAGGCTTCCTGTGATGTCGAGCTAGATCCCAACCTCAGAGCCAGAAAACCTGTGTTCAATTACCAACTCTTTGAGAGGTACAGAATTACATATTTAAGCTGGTGAGTTAGCAATATCTGGATGAACACTTCTAATGCATTGAGGGGGAGAGGAGGAGACCGCTAGTTATAGGAGACTCTCTAGTTAGAGGGATGGACAGGCGATTCTGTGGCCATAGGTGAGACTTTCGGATGGTTTGTTGCCTCCCGGGTGCCAGGGTCCGAGACGTCTCGGACCGTGTCTTCAGAATCCTTAAGGGGGAGGTTGTGCAGCCAGAAGTCGTGGTGCACGTTGGCACCAACGACATAGGTCGGAAGAGAGGTGGGGAGGTCATTCAAGAGCTCAGGAAGTTAGGCTGGAAGCGGAAAGCTAGGACAGACAGAGTCGTCATCTCTGGGTTGTTGTCGGTGCCACGTGACAGTGAGGCAAGGAATAGGGAGAGAGTGCAGTTGCACACGTGGCTGCAAGGATGGTGTAGGAGGGAGGGCTTCAGGTATTTGGACAATTGGACTGCATTCTGGGGAAGGTGGGACCTGTACAAGCAGGACGGGTTGCATCTGAACCAGAAGGGCACCAATAGGTAGGTTTGCTAGCAATCTTCGAGGGGGTTTAAACTAATTTGGCAGGGGGATGGGATCCGGACTTGTAGTCCAGCAAGTAGTTTGTCAGGATGTCCAAGTGTGTGGGGAGGCTGTGAAGAAGGTAGCACTGACAGGGAATATTTGTGGACACCGAGATAGGTTCAAGTGCGTATACTTCAACGCAAGGAGTATCAGAAATAAGGTCGGTGAACTTAAGGCGTGGATAGGTACCTGGGACTACGATGTTGTGGCCATCACGGAAACGTGGATAGAAGAGGGACAGGAATGGTTGTTGGAGGTTCCTGGTTACAGATGTTTCAGTACGATTAGGGAGGGTGGTAAAAAAGGAGGGGGGGTGGCGTTGCTAATTAGAAATGGTATAACAGCTGCAGAAAGGCAGTTCGAGGGGGATCTGCCTTTAGAGGTAGTATGGGTTGAAGTCAGAAATAGGAAAGGTGCAGTCACCTTCTTGAGTGTTTACTATAGGCCCCCCAATAGCAGCAGAGATGTGGAGAAACAGATTGGGAAACAGATTTTGGAAAGGTGCAGAAGCCACAGGGTAGTAGTCATGAGCGATTTCAACTTTCCAAATATTGATTGGAAGCTCTTTAGATCAAGTAGATTGGATGGGGCGGTGTTTGTGCAGTGTGTCCAGGAAGCTTTTCTAACACAGTATGTAGATTGTCCGACCAGAGGGGAGGCCATTTTGGATTTGGTACTCGGTAATGAACCGGGACAAGTGATGGGCTTGTTAGTGGGTGAACAGTTTGGTGATGGTGACCACAATTCTGTGACTTTCACCTGGGTTATGGAGAGAGATAGGTGCGTGAAACAGTGTAGGTTTTACAATTCGGGGAAGGGTAATTACGATGCTGTAAGACAGAATCTGAGGAGGATAAGTTGGGAGCATAGGCTGTCAGGGAAGGATGTCAT
>NC_057717.1:45407267-45417735 GCF_004010195.1 Chiloscyllium plagiosum | reverse complement strand
GAGAGGAAGTCGTACGAGGCTAGGTTGAGAGTTCTCGGCCTTTTCTCGTTGGAACGGCGAAGGATGAGGGGTGACTTGATAGAGGTTTTTAAGATGATCAGAGGAATAGATAGAGTAGACGGTCAGAAACTTTTTCCCCGGGTACAATAGAGTGTTACAAGGGGACATAAATTTACGGTGAAGGGTGGAAGGTATAGGGGAGATGTCAGGGGTGGGTTCTTTACCCAGAGAGTGGTGGGGGCATGGAATGCGCTACCTGTGGGAGTGGCAGAGTCAGAATCATTGGTGACCTTTAAGTGGCAATTGGATAGGAACATGGATAGGTGCTTAAGCTAGGACAAATGTTTGGCATAACATCGTGGGCCGAAGGGCCTGTTCTTTGCTGTATTGTTCTATGTTCTACGTTCTATGTTTATATATCTTATACGCTAACATTTATTAGTCCGATTTCACCACAGAAAATCCCAGATGGCCTCCTTCTTCAAGGAACGCGATTTCCATCCTCAAGATATCAAAACTACCATTCAGTACGTCTGCTCCACACCGCACAACCCCGAGCTTGAACCCCAGTCCTCCAATCGCAATAAGGACAGAACCCCAATCGTCACTTTCACAAGACCAACCTCCAAGTATAGTATATCATCCTCCACATTACTGCAACTGACAAACTGACACTACCACCATGAATATATCTCTCTCCTCTCCCGTATCTGTGGTCTGCACAGATCAGTCCCACCACAATTCCCTTGTTGTGTCTCCGCCCCCCATACTCCACTCTTGGCACCTTCACTTAACACCACAAAATTTGTACAATCTGTGCTAAAACTGCAGCTCCCAACGCCATCCAAGTAACTCAAAGAATCCTCCTGCATCCGAGCCAGTTTTTCCTGTGCCAAAACACACGTAATCTACTGCGTCCGTCGTTGGCAATGTGGTCTCTTCAACATTTTGGAGGCGGGATGACAACCTGCGGAACGCTTCAGAGAAGATCTCGGGGAAACACATTAAACAAATACATCGCCCTGTGTCCGTAAATTTTAACTCCATCCTCTACCATGCCAAGGTCATGCAAGTCCCTGGACTCCTCCTCTGCCAAATGCCAGCCACCCTCTGACTAGTGGAAGAATGCCTCATCGTCCATCTTGCAACCTTCCAATCACATAGGAGGAATGTCAATTTCACCTTTTTCCTCATCTGTCCTCCCCCCAGCTTATCCAACAAATTCACCCCTCCATTTTGAACTGACCTCCCTGTACATCTTCCTTCTCATCGGTCCGCTCTACCCAATGCTTCAACCTTACACACCAACCCCACCAGCATATTCGACCTATTGCATTCCCAACTACTTCACTCCCAGTGCAGCTCCTCCCGTTTATCTCTCAGCTTCGTCGGCCTCCCTCACATTCATGATGAAGATCTTATGCTTGTATCGTCGACTTTCCTATTCCTCGGATGCTGTAAGACTGGTTGTAATTTTCCAACACCAAACGTTTTGGCACTCATCGTCAGAGTCTGGCATTTATGTTGCGTAAATGTTGCCTGCCATTTGTCAGCACGAACCTCGATATTGTCCAGGTCTCATTGCATTTGAGCATGGACTGTTTCAGCATACGAGGACTCGTGAATTGTTTTAGCATTTTGCAGGTACCAGCGAGCATCCCCACTTCTGAACCTTTGACGAAGGGAAGGTCACTGATGACGCAACTGATGCTTATTTGGCCTTGGCCACTTCCCTGAGGAATGTCTACAGAGATGACCTGGAGGTGGGATGACTGACAGCCAACGAACAAGAGTATAACCTTCTGTACGAGGTATGTCTTCAATCGCTGGAGATGTTGCCACATAATAACCATTGATTCCAGTTATAATGGAGTTCCCTGATGCCTCACCTGGTCGAATGCGGCCTTGATGTCAAGGGCTGATGTTATCACCCACTGGTATTTAACTGCTTTTTCCATATTTGCACAAAAATTGTAGTGAATATAGGAACTGATTGGTCCTGGTGGAACATAAAATGGTGTCGTTCAAATATTTAAATATTCCTGGATTATATCTTCTCCAAACTATAATTTAATTCCTGTTGGTTGATTGCATTGTTAATGACACTTTCTATCATTTCACTGATGATCAAGAGTAGGCTGATTTGTAGTGATTGGTTATCATGGATTTGTTCTGTTTTTGTCCAAAACTTCGACATTGGAAATTTTCTGCATTGTTGGGTATATGCTAGTGTTAGAACTGTGCCTGAACTTTTAGACCGCGGTGAGATATTTGGTCCCTATCACGACCAATTTAGTTGAAACATTTTAACGTTTTATTGTGATGCATATCAGACTGCATGAATCACTGGAGAAATTGAAGACCGGTTTACTGATTTGCTGCATTTGATGCGCATGACAGTATTTTGATTGAGTTGGACATTGGAGAAAGCAGTTCAGAAAATTAATGAATGCAAACGAGAGGGCAAAGCAAACTGCAATCCTGTTCCTGCACGAACTTGAAACCACAGCGAGATTTACTTAATATTTGGGATGATGAGACATGGATGACGATGCTCAGATAAAGAAAGGCAAAGAACATGCCTTATTACATTGTGCACTAAGCTCTGATTTTGAAAGTGGAGGTCGGGGCGAGAATAATCTAACAGATATTTCGTTGCTCCCTCGTGAATTGTCTATATACCAATAAGGAACATGTTCTCCTTGAATTTCACATGGTGCAGGCAAGGTGAGATCCCTCAGACGTTTCATTTACCTGGGCTAACGGTATGTTCAAAAGTTGAGTCAGCTTAAGCAGCTCAAGTTCCCGATAGTCTGCTTGCCCATTCCCTGTGTAATGCTGTTAATTTACTTTGATGAGTCAGACATCTTTCCGTAATTATTAAGTAAATATGTGTATAACTATTTGACCAACGATTATACACTTGGATGTGGTGAGTTAGATGCAGTTGTTCATTACAATCTGGAAACAGGCTCTTCGGGCCAACAAGTCCACACCAACCCACCGAAGCGCAACCCACCCATACCCCTACATTTACCCCTTATCTAACACAATTTAGCATGGCCAATTCACCTAACCTGCATATCTTTGGACTGTGGGAGGAGACCGGAGCACCCGGCAGAAACCCACGCAGACACGGGGAGAATGTGCAAACTCCACACAGTCAGTCGCCTGAGGCGGGAATTGAACGCAGGTCTCTGGCGCTGTGAGGCAACAGTGCTAACCACTGTGCCACCGTGCCGCCCACAAAATATTTCCTACTTTTCGAAAAGACATGATCTGGAGGAAAACTGCACAAGTTGTTAGTTCAAGATGCATTTCAGTGCAGCAGGATTGGATCTTATTTCTGTTCGAGTTGTGTTATTTCTGCATATAAAGTCAGAATAGAGTAGAATGACCTTCATTGTCACATGCACTGCCATGTGCATTTAAAAGTTTATAATGTCACCAATTTGGCGCCAAGTTAGGGATAGATTCTGAACTTCTTGTTACAGAAATGACAGAGTAAACATTACGTTTAGAATAGGAATACAAAGTTTTACTCAGAATGCAGAATAAAAGTAAGCATATAAATAAAAGAGTCTTTAAAATGTACCAAATTACAGTCGGTTTCACTTAGTCCATGAAATCCGGGTATCAGAACTGTAGGCCTAGCTGCTTCCTTGCCCTGGACTCTACCCCGGGGCCCGGCTCCATGAATTAACTGCACAGACTCCGACTGTCTCCCACACCATGTTCCGGACCACAATTTCACCACCGGGACTTGGCTGCACTGTGTAAAATTCAAATAGTCCTGGATTATACCTTCTCCACACTTCAATTTATTTTCTTCTTTTCCAAGCACATCTTATATCATGTTTAGATACATTTTGTTATTTTAAGAACATAGTCTATTTCCTTTGAATAAAACAGAATATCAGATAGGTAAAAAAAAGCTCTGATGAAAGGCTTTTGCCCGAAACGTCGATTTCGAAGCTCCTTGGATGCTGCCTGAACTGCTGTGCTCTTCCAGCACCACTAATCCAGAATATCATATAGTCGTTTTATAACTATTCAGTTTGTTTTTGGTTTGGTGTTGCTGTACACCCTCAATGAGTGCTGGGTATTGACATTCTTGATCCATCGTGTATGTTATGCCTCAGTTCTTCCTCGAATTCTAGTCTTAAGTGGAGGTTCTCGAATTACATAGGAAAATCTTGACGTTAATAATCTTACTGGAGAGATGTGAACGGATTTCAGTGCAATTCGAACAGTAGGTAGCATTCAGCTGTCGGTTTTCTTGCGCGAATATTTAATCAGTTTTATTTCCATATTTCATGCTGTGATTGATTCATTGAATAGTACAGCACAGCTAAAACACGTCTTTTGGTCACACTGGTAGCATCATTTATAAACAGGCACCAACGATTCTAATCCCAATTTTTACAGTACTTGGCACATTGCCTTGTCCAGTTTGGCGTCACAAGGTTCACTTTGCATACAATGCATGTTTATAATACAAGTATATTTGCTGGCAGTGAGTTCAAAGTTCAGTGTTTGTGAGAAGATTTGTAGCTCGTGTGCTCGTTGTTGTGGTTCTGTTCGCCGAGCTAGGAATTTGTGTTGCAGATGTTTCATCCCCTGTCTAGGTGACACCCTTAGTGCTTGCGAGCATCCTGTGAAGCGCTTCTATTTTGTTTCCTGCGGCATTTATAGTGCTTTGTCTCTGCCGCTTCCGGTTGTCATTTCCAGCTGTCTGCTGCAGTGGCCGGTATATTGGGCCCAGGTCGAGATGTTTGTTGATAGAATCTGTGGATGAGTGCCATGCCTCTAGGAATTCTCTGGCTGTTCTCTGTTTGGCTTGTCCTATAATCGGAGTGTTGTCCCTGTCGAACTCATGTTGCTTGTCATCTGCGTGTGTGGCTACGAAGGATAGCAGGTTGTGTCGTTTCGTGGCTAGTTGGTGTTCATGGATGCAGATCGTTGCCATACGTTACCATACATCAAGAACATTTCTGAACTGACAGCCAGACTACTACGACCACTAGGACTCATAACAGCACACAAACCAACATCCAGGCTCAGACAACAACTCACCAGGACAAAGGAACCGATACCCAGCATGAGCAAAACCAACGTAGTGTAAAAAATCCCAAGCAAGGACTGCACAAAACATTACATAGACAAACAGGAAGACAGGTAACGATTCGTATCCATGAAGATCCCACCACCTTCTGTGAATAAGTTTTGCTGATTTTCTCTCCTTATGCTAATAATCCAATTCAATCGACTGAATTTGGCTGGTTCACTTGGTGCATCTCCGATCGCATAAAGTACAATCAGAAGTCTGCTTGCCCATTCAATCGGATAGTCTTGACGATAACCGGCAACTTTCTCATGCCTTCTTTCTGGTGCTCCTTTTGACTCTGGATGATGCAGAGTAGAATTGAATTATTTTATTTCTGTGCTGTTCTTAATTAAGTTAAATAGTTTTGATGTAAAGCTTGAAACTTGATTTGATTGTTCATGATCCGTGGAAAAAAAATGAGTGTCACTTCTCCACTTCATTTCACGTAATAGATCGGACTGCGGAAATATACTGGCACATCCATTATCGTTCAAGAATATTGTTTCATCTTTTTGTTACTGGAACGGATCCTACACAATCATTTAAGCATTTTCTAAAACGTTCTTACATACAGAAATAGGCATTAGAGGTGTGGGTTTTATTACTCCCTGTGGTTTTATGATTATCGAGGAGAACTTGAGGACTGCAGGTGCTGGAGATCAGAGTCGAGAGTGCAGCATTGGAAAACCAAAGCAAGTCAGGCTGCATCTGAGGAACAGGAGAATCGACTTTTCAGGCATACATACTTCATCAGGAAAGAGGTTTCTGGGCCGAAAGAATGAGAGATTAATGGGAAGCGGTGAAGCTATGGGGAAGGTAGCTGAGAATGCAATATGTAGTTGAGGTGGGGGAGAAGATGATAGGCCGGAGAGGCAGTTGGAGCTGATCAATGGGAAAGATTATGGTCCCTGCCGATTTAGAGGCTTGGGACTGGGGAAGGTTGGAGAAGGGTAAATGAGGAAATTGGTGAAATTCACTTTAATCCTGTGTGGTTGCGGGGTCCAAAGGCAGAAGACGAGGCGTTCTTCCTCCAGGCGTCCGTGATTGGGGTTCAACGATGAAGGATGCTCAGGACATGCATGTTCTTCATGGACTGGGGGGGCGTGGGGGAGTTGAAGTGTTCAGTCACAAGGCGGTGGGGTTTGGTTGGATCTTTTGTCCTAGAGATGTTTTCTGAAATGATCTGAAATTTGGTGTGCCGATTCCCTGATGCCGAGGAGATTACATCGTTCACAATGGATACTGTAGATGACATTTAAGGAAGTATAGGTAAATTTCTGTTGGACTTTGATGGATCCTTTGGCGCCTTGTATATATGTGAGGGAGGAGTTGTGGGCACACGTTTTACACTTCTTGTGATGGCAGGAGAAGATCCCTGTGCGGTGGGCTGATCAAGGGGCAGCTTGGATCTGACAACAGATTCGCGGAGGGATTTGTCTATCAGAAATGCTGCTTGTGGTGGAGGGGGTACTATATTCAAAGTGGTGGAGGCGGTGGAATTGGCGGAGGATGATGCGATGTATATGAATTTTGGTGGGGAATGAATGTGAGGACCAGGACCACCTCTGGGGATGTTCCATCCATCACGTCCAACTTCACTATCCAAGAACACCACACCTCCCGATTTTACCTCCTACTTAAGATTCACAAGCCTGCCCTCCCCAATCGAACCATTGTATCAGCCTCCTTCTGTTCCACTAAACGCATCTCTGCAAACCTTGACACCACTCGGTTCCCCCAGAACACACCATCTACATTCAGGACACTACCCAAGTCCTCCGCTTCCTCCTGTAAGACCTTCGTTTACCCGAAACCCTATGCATCACCTTCAACATTGACATCCAGTTCGTATACACATCTGTCCACCACGACGAAGGGCTCCAAGCCTTCCGTTTCTTCCTCTCATCCCCTCCCAATCAGTACCCTTCCACTGACACGTTCATTTGCATGGTCAAACTGGTCCTCACCCTTAAATAATACCCTCCTAATTTTCCCACTTCCTCCAGTCCAAAGGGGTAACCCTGGGCTCCCACATGTGTCCCTGCTATGTCTGCCTCTTTGTAGGGTGCGTAGAACAGACCACTTTCCGCAAATATAACGGCATCATGCCCACCATTTCGTACAGTATGTCGATGACTGCATTGACGCCATCTCGCTCTCCCGCGAGGTGGGTAGACAGTTTATTAACTTGACAAAATACTTTCTTGCCGACGTCAACTTCACCTTGACTATCTCGGAATACTCTCTTCCCTTCCTGAATTCCTCCACTTCCATCTTCGGCAACCGAGTAACTAGGGACATCTCCAAACACACCGAATCCCATAGCTACCTGGACGCCACATCCTCCCAAACTGCCGACCAGAAAAAAACCATCCCTTGTTCCCAATTCCTCCTTCTCCACCACAGCTGTTCCCAGGATGGCCAAGTTAACCATAGAAAATTCCAGTTGCGCTCCTTCTTCAACTACCACAATTTTCTATCCCGCGTGTTTGACAATGTGCTCTACCATCTCCACGAATGGTGCATCTCCACCATTTCCCTCACCTATGCCCTTGAACCCCACCTCGCCCAACGCAACAAGGACAGCACATCCCGTCCCCACTTCCTACCCCAAAATCCTCTGAATACATCGCATAATCCTCTGCAACTTCCAATAACTGCAAACAGACCCCATCACTACGGATACATTTACCTTCCTCTCAGGGTTTCGCACAAACCATTCCTTCTGCAATTCCCTTGTCAGATCCGTGCCACCCACCAGCCAACACCCAACTCCCAGCATCATTTCCTCCCACCGCAAAAAATGCAAAATGTACCTGCACACCTTCTCACTTACATCTTCCTACAGCCGACAGAAATTTACGTGTACGTTCATAAATGTTATTTACTGTATTCATTGACTTCGATGTGGTCTCCTCTATATCGGGAAGATAGGACGCCAACTTGCAGATCATTTCAGAGAACATTTCTGGGACGACCGCACCAACTAATCCCACCAGCCCGTGGCTGAATACTTCAATTTCCCGTCCCACACCACAAATGACATGCAGGTCCTGGACCTCCTCGATTGCCAAACCCTGAATATCTGACGTTTGGAGGTAGAACGCCTCATCTTCAGCCTTAGAACCCTACAACCACATGAGGTGAAAGTGTATTTCAACAGTTTCTTTGATTCCCGTCCCCCAAAACGCATCGCCAACCTCGGGCTCCAACTGGACATCGCACTTTTGACTTGTCCGTTGCTTTTCCTAACTATCAGCTTCACCTTCGTCTCTGACTTATCGAATTCTCCCATCCTTCATCTACCGATTGCATTCTCTGCACCTTCCCTACAGCCCCACACAAGCCTGATTCCTGACGAAGGGCTTCTTCATTCTCCTCAGATGCTGTCTGACCTGCTGTATTTTTCTGGCAACATATTTTGCTTTGCTAATATCTGACATGTATGTAATGTGTGGCAAAAATGAACAGTATCCTTCTGCAGTCCAGGACAGTGAAAGTGATTTTGCAGTTGGTTCTTCTCAGTGAATCCATCGTGGTAGCTCATGCGCTACCTGCAACATATCCTTTCTGAAATCCACAGGCAATTAGACTTGATGGACTTCTACTTATTTCCCATCTGCTTTAATATGTGATGGTCTCCATTTCCCCATTATGACATCGTTTTTAAATGGTAACATTCAGGGATATATTCGGATGCTCTTGACACAGTTGCTTTAAATCTAAATTTTTCTCCTTGAACGCCGTTAATTTATTTGCTCTGAAGATGTCTTTTGTGAGAGCTATATACTCCTGGCTTGTCTCAACCACCTGATCAAAACGGTCTCTGTTTATTCGACTTCAACCTGATCTGTTCTCCTTGATCTCCCCTGTTTCAATTGGTGACTTTGTTACCTCGTTACCACACAGTCAAAAAAAATCACAGAACATGGTCGTTGCACTCTTTCGGTTGCCTGACATTCTACTAGCTTTTCAAGGACAATATGCAGCACTCCCTCCTACAAATCAGCTGTATATTTCGTAAAATATATATTAATTTCTGGAGCGGAGAGTTTTTCCAGTACTCCTACCACATATATCCTCGCTCTTCTCTGAACACTGGAAGCTCACTTTTCGTAACTGGATGCTTCTTGTCTCACCGTGAATTTCAGTTACCAGTATCTATTTTGGAATTCACAATTTAGAAGTACATATCTCCTCATTTTTCACTGTCACAGATTGAAACGTCAAAGGTCGTGTGTATTGTCATGTTTTAACCTCTTTAGCTGATGTTCCTGTCTATGTGAGTAAACTGTACCTTGGCAGATACATGGTTTAAGATGATCTGGTACTTCCTCCTTAACAACCCTCGGACCATTTTGTATATTCCAGTACAGCTTTCCCGCCTCCACTGTGTTTTGCATTACCACTCGAACAACCTTCCGTGGCTTATACTGTTTCCCTACATCTCAATTCCCAATGCACTCCCTCACCACAAACGTTGCTATTTCATATAGCCGACATTATTGCAGTGAATACGCCAAGCTTCTTAACTTCTCTGTCATCTTCAATGCTTTCCTTTTAACCCTGTTATAATTAATACTTATTATCTTTACCGAGATTTACATCCCCTTTCCACATGAGATTTTCTCTTTTCACAATGTGTATGCTTCGAAGATTGAAACCGATTTTGAAAGACAAGTTTTGATTTTTAGATCACCTCATAATTGCTAGCCATTTGAGCTGCTACACTTGATGTTTAATCTTCTGCTCTTCCACATGCGTTATCCGAGCAGGAAGTTTTTGTTGCAAACGTTTCGTCCCCTGGCTAGGTGACATCATCAGTGCTTGTGAGCCTCCTGCGAAGCGCTTCTTTGATGTTTCCTCCGGTGTTTATAGTGGTCTGTCCCTGCCGCTTCCGGTTGTCAGTTTCAGCTGTCCGCTGTAGTGGTTGATATATTGGGTCCAGGTCGATGTGTTTGTTGATGGAGTTTGTGGATGAATGCCATGCCTCTAGGAATTCCCTGGCTGTTCTCTGTCTGGATTGCCCTATGATAGTCGTGTTATCCCAGTGGAATTCATGTTGCTTGTTGTCTGCGTGTGTGGCTACTAAGGATAGCTAGTCGTGTCGTTTCGTGGCTAATTGATGTTCATGTATGCGGACTGCAAGCTGTCTTCCTGTTTGTCCTATATAGTGTTTAGTGCAGTCCTTGCATGGTATTTTGTACACTACATTCGTCTTGCTCATGTTGGGTATCGGGTCCTTCGTTCTGGTGAGTTGTCTGAGCGTGGCTGTTGGATGTGTGCGTTATGAGTCCTAGGTGTCGCAGTAGTCTGGCTGTCAGTTCTGATGTATGGTAGTGTGGCTAGTCCTTTGGGTTG
>NC_057717.1:45397138-45405751 GCF_004010195.1 Chiloscyllium plagiosum | reverse complement strand
AGGATGACCGTCATTCTGCCTTTATCTGCTGGTAGTATGATTATGTTCTTATCGTTTCTTAGTGATTTCAGTGCTTCCCTCTCCTTGGTGTTGAGGTTATGTGTTTGTCTTTTCCTTATTATCATAGGTAAGACAGTTTGTCTCACTGTTTGTTGTGTCTCTTCTGTTAGTCCATTGTTCCTGAGTGTGCATTCTAGTGCTGTTAGGAAGTCTGATGTCTTGGCGTCCCTGTGGTTGTAGTTGAGCCCCTTGGCCAGTATTGTTCTTTCCGTATCTGTGAGCTGTCTGTGGGAGAGGATTTTAACCCAGGTGTGTGTTGTAGTGTCCTCTTTGCTGTGTGTTAGTTTAGCCATTTTTTCTTTTCGTGCCGTTTTTTTGCGGTGTGCAGTCCTGTTCTGTCCTATGGTAACAGCCTGTTCTATGGTCCGGCTCCATTCACGATTAGTGGTTTTTGAAATTAACGGCTTCCAGCTCGGCGAACAGAACTACAGCAACGAGCACCCGAGCTACAAATCTTCGCACAAACTTTGAACAATTACGGGCGAGAGATGCTGAGACAAGCCAGGAAATGGGACTCCTGCGCTAACCGACTAAGCGCCACATACGACCAACTCCGGTTCCTACACGAATGCCGAAAGAATCGAATCCTTCCACAATGTGTCAGATACAGACCACCAGTCAACAACGCACAAGCCAGGGAAACAGACAAGCAGAACGGATTCAGGATGATCCTGGTAATGATCACAGACGCACACAACCGACATCACAGATACAAACATGAACTTGCGCGCCAAAAGTCGTTAATTTCAAAAACCACTAATCGTGAATGGACCCGGATCATAGAACAGGCTGTCACCATAGGACAGAACAGGACAACACACCACAAAAAAAGGCACTAAAAGAAAAAATGGCTAAACTAACACACAACAAAGAGGACACTACAACACACACCTGAGTTAATATCCTCTCCCACAGACAGCTCACAGATACGGAAAAAAACAATACTGGCCAAGGGGCTCAACTACAACCACAGGGACGCCAAGACAGCAGACTTCCTAGCAGCACTAGAATGCACACTCAGGAACAATGGACTGACAGAAGAGACACAACAAACAGTGAGACAAACTGCCTTACCTATGATAATAAGGAAAAGATAAACACCTAACCTCAACACCAAGGAGAGGGAAGCACTGAAATCACTAAGAAACGATAAGAACATAATCATACTACCAGCAGATATAGGCAGAATGACGGTCATCCTAGATAAATCTGATTTCATCCAAAAAACACAACAACTACCCCACCCCACAGCTCACCAATAGGATAAATAACACACTAAGGAATCTACAAAAAAACGGACAGATAACCAGAGCTGACCTACAAAGAATGAAACCAGAAAGCAACAAAACCCCCAGATTCTATGGATTACCTAAAGTACACAAACCAGACATCCCACTCAGACCCATAGTAACACTACCAGGGACACCATCATACAAACTGGCCAAAGAACTACAACAGAAACTGAAACACCTGGTCAGCGGATCCAAACACTCTATACAATCAACACAGGAATTCTTGGACATCATCAGAAATATACACATAGACAAAAAAGAAACCATGATGCCATTCGACGTGACGGCACTGTTCACTACGATTGACAAAACCCTAGCCAGAGAAAAGGCTTCGCAGGAGGCTCCCAAGAACTGATGATGTCGCCTACCCAGGGGACGAAACGTTTGCAACAAAAACTTCCAGCTCGGCGAACAGAACCACAACAACGAGCACCCGAGCTACAAATCTTCGCACAAACTTTGAACACCTTACTATCCATTACCTTTACCAGTTATTTTCTTTTCAATTTTCCTGTGGATGATGATCTACTCCATCTTTACAACCTCTCTCACCATGGTTATTAATGCAAGGCCAAATGATACTGAATTCTGGCCTGCCATGTGCCCTAGACTTATAACCTGAGGAATCCTGGTTGAGTCAGCACCAAAACCAAGGAAGATCCTCAGATCTAGGCCCAAGGGTGCGAGACCCACAGTATCTCAGAGGATTGACCTCAGAATATTTACAGTGAATACTCCCACATCACATCACACCACATACCCATACTCCAACTCTTCTTCATCCTCATACGAATCAATGTCAACACTGGGTGGAGGGGGTGGGAGTAAATCTGTCCAGTTCATGGGTGGAGCTTTCACTGGCTTGGCATTTAATTTCTGCTTCCCAGATTTCCCACCTGTGGAGGGAAAGAGCATTAGTTAATATGTCTAGGTTTTCATTTTCATTAGTCATTGCTGGAACTGCTTCTGATTTGGATTAGTCTGAGTGCAACATATTATTCTTCTGACCCTTTGGAACTTTCATGCCAGACTTTGAACCTTCCCCTATCCTTGGTAGATGTCATAAACCCCTGAAGCCACCTTTGAAAAAAAAAACAGAATCTTCCAATTCTGCTTGGATAGGGAATGTGTCAGACAAATACAGAAATGCAAACATTTCAACTTTGTTGAAGAAATTTGTGTAAGAATAAGCTCTGTCTGGCTTGCCCTATAATGGTAGTGTTGTCCCAGTCGAATTCATGTTCTTGTTGTCTGCGTGCGTCAACCGGAAGCGGCAGGGACAGACCACTATAAACGCCGGAGGAAACATCAAAGAAGCGCTTCGCAGGAGGCTCCCAAGCACTGATGATGTCGCCTAGCCAGGGGACGAAACGTTTGCAACAAAAACTTCCAGCTCGGCGAACAGAATCACAGCAACGAGCACCCGAGCTACAAATCTTCGCACAAACTTTGAATGAGTTATCCTTACTTCGAAAAGTGAATTTTTGAACTCCCGTCTAAGTGCAATTTTGGAATTTCAAACTCATTTTATTTTGCCTTTCGTCTCTCTCCTTTTCTCTCTCCTCTCGATCTTTCTATCTCTGTTCACTGTCTCTTTCTCTCTCTTTTCCTTTCTTCTGCAAAGCGATTTATTCCTTTTGCTCCTTCCTCTGCCTTTAATCATAATTCAAACTGTTCCATTTCTGATGACCTTTCCTTGTCTTTTGAATCTACCTTTAGCTGTTTCATTTTCAATTGAATTCTGGCCATAACTGAATAGTCTGATTGTATTTTCAGCAAATTTAAATGCTAAGTTTTTTGCTATAAGTACTTCTCCTTTCCGAATGGAAGGAGGCAGCTCCAACCCCAGTTTCTCTGCGAATTCTAGCAGCTTGGCTTTAATCACATTTTGCAAAAAACCAAGGACACTCCATCCACCTCCGGAAAGCTAATGGTTATGGAAAGCGCCATTGCTCTTATAACCACAGATGAAAACAAATGAATTCAACACCGAGAAATAAAGATGACGAACAATTACAACGGGATGCCTTCGAGTCCAGTCAACCTTAATCCCAAAATGGAACTACAGAACTAACTTAGCAAAAAGACCCCAATATTTGTGGAGAAGGCCGGACCCTCTCAATCCATTTGAAAAACGGAGCTCAGATGCTTGTTTTTTCCTGTTATTTTGGGTCTGTGTAACACGAAGATTCCAGGCTGCATGCAGCTCGTCAAACCACTTCGTTTTATATGCAAAACATATAAATTAAAAGATGACAAAAATGGTGCCAAACAAAAGAGTATAGAATGCAGAATAACCTAACGTATCTGAAAAGGCAACAGATCACACCAACTTGACGATGATGCTCACAATACGTGCAGGAAGCCCCGTCAACATTTCCTGGCAAAAAAGGAATAAAGAAAATCAAACACAGAAACTTACAGCACAGATGTCAGAGAGAGGGTACCAGCATGGACCTGCTTCTTTCATGCAGCTGTTACTTGAACTGGCAGCCTCAAACTGACTGTCTCCTTTCAGTGAACAGCCAGACGGCCAAAACTAAATCAACCCACGGACAAGCTGAGCTGGGAGAAATGATCAACCCTCTTTCATAGTATAATGATTTTCTTTAAAAAAGATGTGGCCAAACTGGGGTCAATTGGAATAATCCGGTTGGGCAGTATTATCATCATGGCTCAGTTTGGGTCAAAAGGCGTATCTTCATACTGTATTATTCTACGTATCTATGAATATAATTCCTTTCATGAGCTTTCTTGCGTCCACATTCCTGACCAGTCATGAAACGTGCTGCATTTTGCAAAGACAAACGGTTTTCCCCAACTGAGGGCTCCCTATTAGAACAGGTCGAGATTTCCTTCTCCCGTGTTTATCATCAACATTCGTTTTGGTCTGCCTATCCTAAATGTTATCTCGCTGTATTATTTCTTTCTCTGTCTCTGTTTATCTTTCTCCCAATTATCTCGTCTCCTGCTTCACTGGTCATGTCACTCCTTTCCACACATTCTCCCTATTCAACATTGCCAAATTTTCATTGTTAATACCACTTTTCTTAGCTGATTATACTTCTGAAGTAGGACCAATGCATCCAAAATCTTAACTCGGTTTCTCTCTCCACAGATTGTGACCGACGTGCTGAATCTCTCTGAGACCTTCAGGCATCGTTCAGGCTTCAAATGCTCACCTGTAAAAATTGTTTTGCTAAACCACTTCAGGTTCAACGTTGGTTTGCCCTGGCTATCCAATTTGTATCTATATCTCAGGCATTAACTCGCACACTATTTAATTTGCATCGTGATAGACCTGAATAACATCGTTTGAAAGCGGAGCGTAAATGTTGTCTGCTTCACCTATCAGTAACTCTGTTTTCGGTAGCAACCTCATTCCTTTGCCAAGCGTTATGTCTCGAGTGGCATGGAGGATCACTCCACATTCTTCTCTTCTGTTTCCAGTGCATCTCTACCTGTTCCTCCCCATTTTGAGAGTCAAGAAAGAATAATTAATGATATCCAAATATGCAAAGATTCCCCATTCAGACCTGCCCAGAAGGTAGTTGGTGAGGGCAGAAGTGCAGAAATTGGTCGATCATGTCATCCGTCTCATTCAGGCGCACTCGGAAGGACTCTTTGGTAACGTACTGATGTGTTAAGCGTCACAAGGGAGTTAGTTTTCATATAACTGCCCGAACAATCCACTTAATAGATCAGAAAGAACAAAGTATTTTCCAATTGACCGATTAGTTAGAGCGAATTCTGGAGAAAGCTGGGAGCAGATTTCTGATCTTGCTGAGAATGACTGTACTTTACAAATCAGCTTCAACAACAGGTTAGCAGACATGAGCCGTAGACATGTAACTCTCGGGATGACATCAGCCCTTCACACAAAGATGATGGCAGTGTCTTTTCCGCAGAGCATACAATAATTACAAAATAATACTTTCATCGCTGTCCACAGGATTTACTCAGGTGAATCTTCTGCTGATCAGTATTCTGTTTCTTAACCTTCCTTCTCAGGTTCTTTCATTTGTTATCAGAAGGCACAGGGTGGCTAGTTCACATCTGTAAAGGATTCTTTATAACTAAAAAACAGGCCTACAGCCGATAGATGAGGGGAAATAAACTGACTACGTTGAAGCTCGAAAGTCTTATTTAACGGCAGAGTGATTCAGAGCTGCTGGAAATCTCACACTTTCCCCCAATGATTCAACACCACCATCTGCTAGCTGTTCTGCTATCCTCAAGAAAAACACACTAGTGTTGGAAATAGGACACTTTGGCCAGCTAAAACATAGCCATCTTAGTAAGTTTTCAGATATATGGTCTGGTATAAATGTGAGAAATGAAAATATTAGTCGATGCGCAGAGTGTAAGAGCAGGGATGTGCAGGTGGGACGGTATTAAATGTTGGTTAGACCACAGTCAGAGTACCGTGTGCTGGCCTGAAATCCACATTACAGGAAGGACGTGTTTACACTGGCGAAGGTGCAGAGAGAATTTCTCAGGGTGTACCCGGAGAAATCTAACAGGACATGTCCTGTAATGGATAGACTGAATTTTGCAGACAGTTTGGACTGACTGAAGTTGTTTAATTTCAAGCAGAGGAGATCGAGAGAGGGTATGATTTCCATGTTCAAAAAAGATAGGTGTGGTATAGAAAGAGTAGATTGACTCCTGTGATGGAGGGAGTGGGGACGATGAGGCATTGATTTAAGGTAAAATCCCAAGTTTTGGAGGAGATATGGTGACTAAATATTCTACCAAGTGAGTGGTGGGAATTTGGAATGGACTGTCTGGAAAAGCATTTGAGGCAAAAACGCTGAATACGTTTTCAAAGTATTTATAACTGCACTTAAAACGCTAACTCACGCAAGGTGACGGGCCAAGTGTAGGAAAATTGGACTCAAATAGTTCATTGACGGCTTTTGATCATTGTGGAAATTTAGGTGTGCAGAGTCTTTTTGTACGGTGTTCATCACAACGTCTCTAATTCCATGACCGAGCATATTGCAGGAAGATGCTGCAGTTCACTTTTTACCCATCGCAAACCCCTTGGCTTCAGGCCACCTGTAAATGTGCCTCATCCACTGCTGAATCCAACACCTGCGGAAGCAGCACTCGCAATGAGCAATGATTGAGCTGAATTCTCTATGGTGTGGGAGCTTTTTCAACAATAATTTGTGTTTAAAATGATTATTTCCACATTTCAGTCCACATTGAAAAACACAGATTTTGTTTCGAGTTATACAATTGTGTGGTATATCTACAGACCTGCTCTCCAATTTTCTAGTTGATAAAATAATGACTCGTAAAGCATTATCATCACATGGATTTCAGTTATAATGAAAATTAACTGGATAAACGGGGGCTAATGGAAGCCATTTTCCAATTGACTGGAAACACAGCAAACAAGCCTATTAATAGACCTCAGCGGTTCACGATGACTTGAGGTCAGCTCAGGAAAAGAATAAAAAATCTCTAAGGGACACCGTCTGCAATATGAAACACTTCGCCTTCACTGAGACCAAATTGTGCAGATTGAATTCCACAGAATTAAACTTCAGTTGACGGAAGATATACTATGTTTCTAAGTTTGTGAGAAGATTTGTAGCTCGGGTGCTCGTTGCTGTGGTTCTGTTTGGACATCATCAGAAATATACACATAGACAAGGAAGAAACCATGGTCTCATTCGATGTAACAGCACTGTTCACCTTTATTGACAAAGCCCTAGCCAGACAAACAATAGCCAACCTGCTGAACAGACATAACAGACAACAGGACGTTGAACACATCAACAAAGACGGCATACTTAAACTACTGGACTTGGGCCTCACAACACACTTCACATTCAACAACCAGATATACGAACAAATCAACGGAACACCCATGGAATCACCGATCTCGGGACTCATAGCAGAAACAGTAATGCAAAGGTTAGAACAAACAGTCTTACCACAAATTTAACCCAAACTCTGGGTCAGATAAGTAGATGACACCTTTGTAATTAAAAACACGGAAATAGAGAAACACACCGGATCATCAACTCCACACTCACAGGAATCCAATTCACGAGAGAGGAAGAAAAGGACAACCAACTCCCATTCCTAGACGTGATGGTACAGAGAACACCAAACGGAGAATTCACCACAAAGGTATACAGGAAAGCCACACACACAGACCAAGTCCTGAACTATAAAAGCAACCACCCCAATACACACAAACAAAGTTGCATCAAGACACTATTCAAAAGGGCCACAACATACTGCAGCCCAGCAGAACTGCAAAAAGAGGAAGAAGAACACCTATACAAGGTATTCGCCAAAAACGGATATCCTCGCAATTTCATCAACAGATGCCGAAGGGAAAGACAACGCAACGAGGACATGCCACAACCCAAAGGACTAGCCACACTACCATACATCATGAACATCTCTGAACTGACAGCCAGACTACCGCGACCACTAGGACTTATAACAGCACACAAACCAACAGCCACACTCAGTCACAACTCACCAGAACGAAGGACCCGATACCCAGCATGAGCAAAACTAATGTAGTGTACAGAATCCCATGCAAGGACTGCACAAAACACTTTCTAGGACAAACAGGAAGACAGCTAACGATCCGCATCCACGAACATCAACTCACCACGAAACGACACGACCAGCTATCCCGAGTAGCCCCACACACGCAGAGGACAACCAATATGAATTCGACTGGGACAACACTACCATTATAGGGCAAGTCAAACAAAGAACAGCCAGAGAATTCCTAGAAGCATGGCACCCATCCACAAACTTCATCAACAAACACATCGACCTGGACCCAATATACCGGCCACGACAGCGGACAGCTGAAACTGACAACCGGAAGCGGCAGGGACAGGCCACTATAAATGCCAGAGGAAACACCACAGAAGCGCTTCAGAGGAGGCTCCCAAGCATTGAGGATGTCACCTAGACAGGGGTCGAAACGTTTGCAACAAAAACTTCCAGCTCGGCGAACAGAACCACAGTATACTTTGTGTGTGTTTCTGTGTGATCTGATGTCACTGTTTGAGGAAATGTTTGGCATACAGGACATATTTAAGTATTTCCAGATGATATACTACCCGGTACTTGCTACTATTAGCGCCCCCAGTAATTGGATCAAGAGCAAGGAAATGATGTTATCATGGATGGACATTTTGTTCGGAATGAGCCAGGTTGGGACATTCTCATCGCTGTAAGACTCTATGAATCAGGGATTCTTACTAGTTATGTATTT
>NC_057717.1:45392294-45396638 GCF_004010195.1 Chiloscyllium plagiosum | reverse complement strand
GCAAAAAGAATAAATCGCTCTGCAGAAGAAAGGAAAAGAGAGAGAAAGAGACAGTGAAGAGAGATAGAAAGAGCGAGAGGAGAGAGAAAAGGAGAGAGACGAAATGCAAAATAAAATCAGTTTGAAATTCCGAAATTGCACTGAGACGGGAGTTCAACAATTCACTTTTCGAAGTAAGGGTAACTCATGTGGAAGAGCAGAAGGTTAAACAGCAAGTGTAGCAGCTCAAATGGCTAGCGATTATTAGGTGATCTAAAAATCAAAACTTGTTTTTCAAAATCGTTTCAATCTTCGAAGCATACACATTGGGAAAAGAGAAAGCCTCATGTGGAAAGGAAATGTAAATCTAGGTAAAGATAATAAGTATTAATTATAACAGGGTGAAAAGGAAAGCGTTGAAGATGACAGAGAAGTTAAGAAGCTTGGCGTTTTCACTACAATAATGTCGGCCATATGAAATGGCAATGTTTGTGGTTAGGGAATGCATTGGGAAGCCAGATGCAGGGAAACAGTATAAGCCACGGAATGTTGTTGGAGTGGTAATGCAAAACACAGTGGAGGCGGGAAAGCTGTACTGGAATATTCAAAATGGTCCGAGGGTTGTTAAGGAGGAAGTATCAGATTAGCTTAAACTATGTATCTGCCAAGGTACAGATTACTCACATAGACCAGGAACTTCAGCTAAAGAGGTTAAAAAATGACGATACACAAGACCTTTGACGTTTCAATCTGTGACAGTGAAAAATAAGGAGATATGTACTTCTAAGTTGTGAATTCCAAAATAGATACTAGTAACTGAAATTCACGGTGAGACAAGAAGCACCCAGTTACGAAAGGTGAGCTTCCAGTGTTCAGCGAAGAGCGGGGATAGATGTGGTAGGATTACTGGAAAAACTTTCCGCTCCAGAAATACAATATATTTTACGAAATATACAGCTGATTTGTAGGACGGAGTGCTGCATATTGTCCTTGAAAAGCTAGTAGAATGTCAGGCAACCGAAAGAGTGCAACGACCATGTTCTGTGATTTGTTTTGACTGTGTGGTAACGAGGTAACAAAGTCACCAATTAAAACAGGGCAGATCAAGGAGAACAGATCAAGTTGAAGTCGAATAAACAGAAACCGTTTTGATCAGATAGTTGAGACAAGCCAGGAGTATATAGCTGTCACAAAAGACATCTTCAGAGCAAATAAATTAACGGAGTTAAAGCAGAAACATTGAGATTTAAAGCAATTGTATCAAGAGCATCCGAATATATCCCTGAATGTTAACATTGAATAACGATGTCTTAATGAGGAAATATTAAAGCAGATGGGACATAAGTAGAAGTCCATCAAGTCTAATTGCCAGTGAATTTCAGAAAGGATGTGTTGCAGGCAGCGCATGAGCTACCACGATGGATTCACTGAGAAGAACCAACTGCAAAATCACTTTCACTGTCCTGGACTGCTGTTCATTTTTGCCACACATTACATAAATGTCAGATAGTAGCAAAGCAAAATATGCTGCCAGAAAAATAGAGCAGGTCAGACAGCATCTGAGGAGAATGAGAATTGACATTTTATGAAGAAGCCCTTCGTCAGGAATCAGGCTTGTGTGGGGCTGTAGGAAAGGTGCAGAGAATGCAATCGGTAGATGAAGGATGGGAGAATTCGATAAGTCAGAGAGGAAGGTGAAGCTGATAGTTAGGACAAACGATAGACAAGTCAAAAGCGCGATGTCCAGTTGGAGCCCTAGGTCGGCTGGACTGGAATCTAAGAAACTGTTGAAATACACTTTCACCCCATGTGGTTGTAGGGTTCCAAGGCTGAAGATGAGGCGTTCGACCTCCAAACGTCAGATATTCAGGGTTTGGCAATGGAGGAGGTCCAGGACCTGCATGTCATTTATGGTGTGGGACAGGAAATTGAAGTATTCAGCCACGGGGTGGTGGGATTAGTTGGTGCGGTTGTCCCAGAAATATTCTCTGAAATGATCTGCAAGTTGGCGTCCTATCTTCCCGATGTAGAGGAGACCACATCGAAGTCAATGAATACAGTAAATAATATTTATGAAAGTACACGTAAATTTCTGTCGGATGAAGGAAGATGTAAGTGCGAAGGTGTGTAGGTACATTTTCCATTTTTTGCGGTGGGAGGTAAAGATGCTGGGAGTTGGGTGTTGGCTGGTGGATGGCACGGATCTGACAAGGGAATTGCAGAAGGAATGGTTTGTGCGAAACCCTGAGAGGAAGGGAAATGTATCCGTCGTGATGGGGTCTGTTTGCAGGTATTGGAAGTTGCGGAGGATTATGCGATATATGCAGAGGATTTTGGGGTAGGAAGTGGGGATGGGATGTACTGTCCTTGTTGCGTTGGGCGAGGTGGGGTTCAAGGGCATAGGTGCGGGAAATGCACCATTCGTGGAGATGGCAGAGCACATTGTCAAACACGCGGGATAGAAAATTGAGGTATTTGAAGAAGGAGCGCAACTGGAATTTTCTATGGTTAAATTGGCCATCCTGGGAACAGCTGTGGTGGAGAAGGAGGAATTGGGAACAAGGGATGTTTATTTTCTGGTCGGCAGTTTGGGAGGATGTGGCATCCAGGTAGCTGTGGGATTCGGTGTGTTTGCAGATGTCCCTAGTTACTCGGTGTCCGAAGATGGAAGTGGAGGAATTCAGGAAGGGAAGAGAGTATTCTGAGATGGTCAAGGTGAAGTTGAGGTCGGCAAGAAAGGGTTTTGTCAAAGTTAATAAACTGTCTACCCACCTCGTGGGAGAGCGAGATAGCGTCAATGCAGTCATCGACATCGTGGACGAAATGGTGGGCATGATGCCGTTATATTTGCGGAAGCTGGTCTGTTCTACGCACCCTACAAAGAGGCAGACATAGCAGGGACACATGTGGGAGACCAGGTTTACCCCTTTGGACTGGAGGAAGTGGAAACATTAGGAGGGTATTATTTAAGCGTGGGGACCAATTTGGCCATGCAAATGAAGGTGTCAGTGGAAGGGTACTGGTTAGCAAGGGATGAGAGGAAGAAACAGAAGGTTTGGAGCCCTTCGTCGTGGTGGACACATGTGTATACGAACTGGATGTCAATGTTGAAGGTGATGCATAGGCTTTCGGGTAAACGAAGGTCTTACAGGAGGAAGCGGAGGACTTGGGTAGTGTCCTGAATGTAGGTGGTGTGTTCTGGGGGAACCGAGTGGTGTCAAGGTTTGCAGAGATGCGTTTAGTGGAACAGAAGGAGGCTGATACAATGGTTCGATTGGGGAGGTCAGGCTTGTGAATCTTAAGTAGGAGGTAAAATCGGGAGGTGTGGTGTTCCTGGATTGTGAAGTTGGAGGCGATAGATGGAACATCCCCAGAGGTGGTCCTGGTCATCTCATTCAATCCCACCAAAATCAGTATACATGGAATCATCCTCCGCCAATTCCACCGCCTCCACCACTTTGAATATAGCACCCCCTCCACCACAAGCAGTATTTCTGATAGACAAATCCCTCCGCGAATCTGTTGTCAGATCCAAGCTGCCCCTTGATCAGCCCACCCCACAGGGATCTTCTCCTGCCATCACAAGAAGTGTAAAACGTGTGCCCACAACTCCTCCCTCACATATATACAAGGCGCCAAAGAATCCATCAAAGTCCAACAGAAATTTACCTATACTTTCTTAAATGTCATCTGCAGTATCCATTGTGAACGATGTAATCTCCTCGGCATCAGGGAAACGGCACACCAAATTTCAGATCATTTCAGAAAACATCTCTAGGACAAAAGATCCAACCAAACCCCACCGCCTTGTGACTGAACACTTCAACTCCCCCACCCCCCACCCCCAGTCCATGAAGAACATGCATGTCCTGAGCATTCTTCATCGTTAAACCTCAACCACGGACGCCTGGAGGAAGAACGCCTCGTCTTCTGCCTTTGGACCCTGCAACCACACAGGATGAAAGTGAATTGCACCAATTTCCTCATTTACCCTCCTCCAACCTACCCCAGTCCCAAGCCTCTAAATCGGCAGGGACGTATTGACCTAACCATAATCTTTCTCATTGATCAGCTCCAACTGCCTCTCCGGCCTATCATCTTCTCCCCCACCTCAACTACATATTGCATTCTCAGTTAACTTCCCCACAGCTTCACCGCTTCCCATTAATCTCTCTTTCTTTCGGCCCAGAAACGTCTTTCCTGATGAAGTATGTATGCCTGAAAAGTCGATTCTCCTGTTCCTCAGATGCAGCCTGACTTGCTTTGGTTTTCCAGCGCAGCACTCTCGACTCTGATCTCCAGCACCTGCAGTCCTCAAGTTCTCCTCGATAATCATAAAACCACAGGGAGTAATAAAACCCACAC
>NC_057717.1:45386782-45391788 GCF_004010195.1 Chiloscyllium plagiosum | reverse complement strand
CATCCATGAACACCAACTAGCCACGAAATGACATGACCAGCTATCCTTAGTGGCCACACACACGGATGACAAGCAACATGAATTCGACTGTGACAACACTACTATTATAGGACGAGCCAAACAGAGAACAGCCAGGGAATTCCTAGAGGCATGGCACTCATCCACAGATTCTATCAACAAACATCTCGACCTGGGCCCAATATACTGGCCACTGCAGCAGACAGCTGGAACTGACAGCCGGAAGCGGCAGAGACAAAGCACTATAAATGCCGGAGGAAACAACATAGAAGCGCTTCACAGGAGGCTCCCAAGCACTGAGGATGTCACCTAGACAGAGGACGAAACGTCTGCAACACAAATTCACAGCTCGGCGAACAGAACCACAACAACGAGCACCCGAGCTACAAATCTTCTCACAAACACTGAACTTTGAACTCACTGCCAGCAAATATACTTGTATTAGAAACATGCATTGTACGCAAAGTGAACCTTGTGACGCCAAACTGGACAAGGCAATGTGCCAAGAACTGTAAAAAATGGGATTAGAATCGTTGGTGCCTGTTTATAAATGATGCTACCAGTGTGACCAAAAGACGTATTTTAGCTGTGCTGTACTATTCAATGAATCAATCACAACATGAAATATGGAAATAAAACTGATTAAACATTTGCAAGAAAACCGAAAGCTGAATGCTACCTACTGTTCGAATTGCACTGAAATCCGTTCACATCTCTCCAGTAAGATTATTAGCGTCAAGCTTTTCCTATGTAATTCGAGAACCTCCATTTAAAACTAGAATTCGAGGAAGAACTGAGGCATAGCATACACGATGGATCAAGAATGTCAATACCCAGCACTCATTGAGGGTGTTCAGCAACACCAAACCCAAAAAAACTGAACAGTTATAAAACGACTATATGATATTCTGGATTAGTGGTGCTGGGAGAGCACAGCAGTTCAGGCAGTATCCAAGGAGCTTCGAAATCGACGTTTCGGGCAAATGCCCTTCATCAGGTCTGTTTTTTTACCTATATGATATTGTGTTTTATTCAAAGAAAATAAACTATGTTCTTAAAATAACAAAATGTATCTAAACATGATATAAGATGTGCTTGGAAAAGAAGAAAATACATTGAAGTGTGGATAAGGTATAATCCAGGACTATTTGAATTTTACACTTTGCAGCCAAGTCCCGGTGGTGAAATTGTGGTCTGGAACATGGTGCGGGAGACAGTCGGAGTCTGTGCAGTTAATTCATGGAGCCGGGCCCCGGGGTAGAGTCCAGGGCAAGGAAGCAGCTAGGCCTACAGTTCTGGTGCACGGATTTCATGGAGTAAGTGAAACCGACTGTAATTTGGTACATTTTAAAGACACTTTTATTTATATGCTCACTTTTATTTTGTATTCTGGGTAAAACTTTGTATTCTTAATCTAAACGTAATGTTTACTCTGTAATTTCTGTAACAAGAGCTTCAGAATCTATCCCTAACTTGGCGCCAAATTGGTGACACATGGCACATGGCAGTGCATGTGACAATGAAGGTCATTCCCCTCTATTCTGACTTTATATGCAGAAATAACAACTCGAACAGAAATAAGATCCAATCCTGCTGCACTGAAATGCATCTTGAACTAACAACTTGTGCAGTTTTCCTCCAGATCATGTCTTTTCGAAAAGTAGGAAATATTTTCCTGTTCTTTCACCGACTGTTCACAAGATGTTACATCGTTCCAATGAACAGAACAACTGCATCTAACTGACATCGGGTTCAGATGTTCACGAAGATTGCTCACCACATCCAAGTGTATAATCGTTGGTCAAATAGTTACACTCATATTTACTTAATAATTACGGAAAGATGTCTGACTCATCAAATTAAATTAACAGCATTACACAGGGAACATAAGTCTGACCTTGTAAACGTAACCTGTTTCTCCGATTGGACGATTATCGGGAACTTGAGCTGCTGAAGCTGACTCAACTTTTGAACATGCCGTTAGCCGAGGTAAATGAAACGTCTGAGGGATCTCGTCTTGCCTGCACCATGTGAAATTCAAGGAGAACATGTTCCTTATTGGTATATAGACAATTCACGAGGGAGCAACGAAATATCTGTTAGATTATTCTCGCCCCGACCTCCACTTTCAAAATCAGAGCGTAGTGCAAAATGTAATGATCTCATGTTCTTTGCCTTTCTTTATCTGAGCATCGTCATCCATGTCTCATCATCCCAAATATTAAGTAAATCTCGCTGTGGTTTCATGTTCGTGCAGAAACAGGATTGCAGTTTGCTTTGCCCTCTCGTTTGCATTCATTAATTTTCTTAACTGCTTACTCCAATGTCCAACTCAGTCAAAATACTGTCATGCACATCAAATGCAGCAAATCAGTAAACCGGTCTTCAATTTCTCCAGTGATTCGTGCAGTCTGATATGCATCACAATAAAACGTTAAAATGTTTCAACTAAATTGGTCGTAATGGGGATCAAATATCTCACCGCGGCCTAAGGTGTTCAGGCACAGTTCTAACAGTAGCATATACCCAACAATGCAGAAAATTTCCAATGTCTAAGTTTTGTACAAAAATAGAACAAATCCATGATAACCAATCACTACAAATCAGCCTACTCTTGATCATCAGTGAAATGATAGAAAGTGTCATTAACAATGCAATCAACCAAAAGGAATTAAATTATAGTGTGGAAAAGATATAATCCAGGAATATTTAAATATTTGAACGACACCATTTTATGTTCCACCAGGACCAATCAGTTTCAATACTCGCTACAATTTTTGTGCAAATATGGAAAAAGGAGTTAAATACAAGTGGGTGGTAACATCAGCCCTCGACATCAATGCCGCATTCGACCAGGTGAGGCATCAGGGAACTCTATTATAACTGGAATCAATGGTTATTAGGTGGAAACATCTCCAGCGATTGAAGACATACCTCGTACACAAGGTTATACTCTTCGTTGGCTGTCAGTCATCCCACCTCCAGGTCATCTCTGCAGACATTCCTCAGGGAAGTGTCCGAGGCCAAAGAAGCATCAGTTGCATCATCAGTGACCTTCCCTTCGTCAAAGGTTCAGAAGTGGGGATGCTCGCTGGTACCTGCAAAATGCTAAAACAATTCACGAGTCCTCGTATGCTGAAACAGTCCATGCTCAAATGCAATGAGACCTGGACAATATCGAGGGTTGTGCTGACAAATGACAGGCAACATTTACACAAAATAAATGCCAGACTCTGACAATGAGTGCCAAAACGTTTGGTGTTGGAAAATTACAGCCAGTCTGACAGCATCCGAGGAAAAGGAAAGTCGACGATACAAGCGTAAGATCTTCATCATGAATGTGAGGGAAGCCGACGAAGCTGAGAGATAAACGGGAGGAGCTGCACTGGGAGTTAAGTATTTGGGAATGCAATAGGTCGAATATGCTGGTGGGATTGGTGTGTAAGGTTGAAGCATTGGGTGGAGCGGAGCGATAGGAAGGAAGATGTACAGGGAGGTCAGTTCAAATTGGAGGGGTGAATTTGTGGGATAGGCTGGGGGGAGGACAGATGAGGAAAAAGATGAAATTGACATTCCTCTTGTGTGATTGGAAGGTCGCAAGATGGACGATGAGGCATTCTTCCTCCAGTCATAGGGTGTCTGGCATTTGGCAGAGGAGGAGTCCAGGGACTTGCATGACCTTGGCATGGTAGAGGATGGAGTTAACATTTACGGCGACAGGGCGATGTATTTGTTTAATGTGTTTCCCCGAGATCTTCTCTGAAGCGTTCCGCAGGTTGGCATCCCGCCTCCAAAATGTTGAAGAGACCACATTGCTAACGACGGATGCAGTAGATTACGTGTGTTTTGGCAAAGGAAAAACTGGCTCGGATGCAGGAAGATTCTTTCGGTTACTTGGATGGCGTTGGGAGCTGCAGTTTTAGCACAGGTTGTACAAATTTTGTGGTGTTAAGTGAAGGTGCCAAGAGTGGAGTATGGGTTGTTGGGGGGCGGAGACACAACAAGGGAATTGTGGTGGGAATGGTCTGTGCAGACCACAGATACGGGAGAGGAGAGACATATATCCATGGTGGTAGTGTCAGTTTGTCAGTTGCAGTAATGTGGAGGATGATATACTGTACCTGGAGGTTGGTTTTGTGAAAGTGACGATTGGGGTTCTGTTCTTATTGCGATTGGAGGACTGTGGTTCAAGCTCGGGGTTGTGCAGTGTGGAGCAGACGTACTGAATGGTAGTTTTTATATCTTGAGGATGAAATCGTGTTCCTTGAAGAAGGAGGCCATCTGGGATTTTCTATGGTGAAATCGGGCTAATAAATGTTAGCGTATAAGACATATAAACCCTCAATGCATTAGAAGTGTTCATCCAGATATTGCTAACTAACCTGCTTAAATATGTAATTCTGTACCTCTCGAAGAGTTGGTAATTGAACACAGGTTTTCTGGCTCTGAGGTTGGGATCTAGCTGGGACATCACAGGAAGCCTGAACCGATATTCATTTCAACAACAACCTCGCCCATTGTCTCCCGAACAATATGTTTCATATTCAGATTCGTATTTGTTCCACGTGTATCTGCCAACAAAGTCAGAGCAAAGTAATTTGAAATAACAGGTGTTACACCATAGCTTTCCCCATTCGAGGTCTCCATTTAAAATCTGACCACTGAGTGTATATTGCGTCTCTTCAGTGTAAAATCCAGAAACAAATTCAATCAACATCTGGCAGCATTTAAGATATTTTATCATGTTTTTGTTTATATCGCGAAGTTCCATTGGACCCCAAAATATCTTCTATTCATCCCTTCCCTGCTCATGACATTTCCAAAATGATCTGAACATTTTTATAAAGACAGAATGTCGACAGAAATCAGCAACATTGGAGACTTGTACTGACTGACTCAGTGGTTGCAGTTTTAACATGCAAACTTCACAGTGTACCGATCATGCTCAATTAATTGTAGAATTGGTAGTCTGAAACATGTGAAGTCTC
>NC_057717.1:45373520-45383982 GCF_004010195.1 Chiloscyllium plagiosum | reverse complement strand
GGACCACCGCAATCTGCGGTTGCAGGGGACTGCTGCGTGCAGCACCCTCCACCCCAGATCCCCGACAGAAAAGGGGAGGACTCCTGTGAGGAGAGCCCTCCACTGGGGATCCCCACCGCCCGGTGGCAAATGGGGACGCCAAGGCGTGTCCGGACGGTGGATGAGGGAGAAGAGGTGGATGGTGTGCAGCAGCAGTTGATACAGGGCCTTTCTCTTCACCTCCCTAAACAAAACAAAATTAAAATTTCGGAGGCGGCTCAGGTTGTGGGGCACAGGCTCCCGCGGGAAGTACGGGACCTTGGAGCCAATGTGAAATTCCGTCCGGGCTGGGGTGAGCGCGGACGGGATCCGGAGCTGGCATTTTCGGTAAGTCAGGGAGCTCCAATTGGCTCCAGTGTGTGAATATCGTTAACGAGGCTTCACGAGGAATTGCCATCGTCTGGTGGGCTTGGTATTTGTCACCATGGGGTCAGTTCTTGCTCCCAGGCTAAATGAACCTCTGTTCTGGGTTTTCACGAGTGGGCTAGGTGTGCTGGAAGATGGCAAGCCTTTAATTAGGCTGCGCTTGAGATTGGAGAGATGGTTTTCGAGCCTCGTCAGTCGTAGCATCTTGAGAACTGAAAGAAGTTGTAAGTGAACGTTGTTAGTAATTCTATTAGACTTGATATTTAGGTTTAAAGAGCAAATTGAATTAAAAAGTGGAAATGTAATGTCTCTATCGACGTCTCGCAAAATGTCACCATGCTCCAGTGCACCCTTGAACGTGGTTTATTATTGTATAACATTATGTGCACTTTAGTCATAACAGCGAACGTGGAGGCGGTATAGAATTTCTTTCCAGCTGATTTATTTTGAAGGTCGTCAGTCAAGGCAACCAATTCCAGTGTTTGTGCTGCGGGTTGTAATTAAATTCCGTTCCTGTCTGAAGCCAATCAAGATATGGAACAATAGCTTCTGAAATGAACGGGACGTTAAGAAGAGAAATGTGAAGTAGCCATTGTTTCTTACTCTGTGTTTCTTTATTTCATTTTTAAGTTCGGGCAAGAATTAGATGAAAAGAACTGTATTTTACCTGATTATTCAAGGCAATAGTGCATCCACCTTTACCATGAGCTGCTGCGTTGATCTGGCGATGTGACTACTACATTCAGGCTTGAATCTCAAAAAGTAAACGTAGGATTGATCAGGCAATATAATCATTTTCCTTTGCATCAATTGAACCTTTGGCCAGTGCGATCGTTATTAGTCACAATCTATCCCAATTGACGTTGAGATCAAAATTTTAATTCTGCTGGAAAGAAGGAAACGTGTGGTGCGCAATGCATTTGCGGCACATTCCATGCTGATGAGGTCAGGTAAGTATACGAAATTAATTTTCAATGAGTATTGTAAACTTGAGGGTGTCAACACGTCGAAGTGTGTTGTTTTTGCCTAATACAGACATAGTTGGCCGAAGAGCCTTTTGTGTGTTATGTTTCATTTTTGTCAGCCTGGCTCTAATCGAGCATGAAATTATTGCGTACAGTCAATAATTGTTGGACCACACTGTCTATGGCATGTACTACATATTCCAACTGAAACAAGATTAATATCGGCGAAATCTTTGCTTTGCATGCAATGTCAGTAGTTGGCTAACACCAATGTGGGAACTGATCAACTTCAGTTCTTGAAAAAGCAATGGCCTTTTCATGGAAGACATATCATTTTTTCAGAAGTTTACATTGTCTACCGATTTTAGGATTCCATCTCCTCCAAGAACACAAACACAGGATTTATCTGCTGGCCACCGACTTGGGCGCTCTGGCACTCACAATTTTTTAATCCATTCAATGCGAAATCAGCAGAGATGGTTGGTTTCAAAACCATGGGCAGCACGGTGGCACAATGGTCAGCACTGCTGCCTCACAGTGGTAGAGTTCCGGGTTCAATTCCCGCCTCAGGCAACTGATTGTGTGGCGTTTGCACATTCTCCCCGTGTCTGCGAGGGTTTCCTGCGGGTGCTCCGGCTTCCTCCCACAGCCCCAAAATATGCAGATTCAGTGAAGTGTCCGCAGTGTTAGGTGAAGGGGTAACTGGAGGGGAATGGGTCTTGGTGGGTTGCGCTTCTGCGAGTCGGTGTGGACTTGTTGGGCCGAAGGGCCTGTTTCCACACTGTAAGTAATCGAATCTAATGATCTGGTGGACGGAAGAATGTTAAATGACTCAATGCGTACTTAAAAAAATTCAGCTTGTCACGGTTTTATAATGCAAATGTGTTTTATACTCCAACACATATCTTTAAAAATAAGTGAGTTTGAATAATTTTATCACAACACATGAAACAGTAACATTTGTAGAAAGACCAACAAATAATATTTCAAATATGATACCAACCTGGTTTACAAACTCTGCATTTAATTGCCACTAACAGTAAACATACTGACGGTTGTGATACTGCGTCGTCAACAATGTGGTCTCTCCAAATGTACCACACGATACATGGCGGCCATGGTGGTGACGGACTGACTTGTCATGAGCTTCGACCTGATACTAAGACACATTGTTCTTGTTTATCACAATCATTTTCGTTTCCTGCGGGACATCCTAATGTGTAAATTACATGCAGCAGTGTTAAATACAGCCACAGACGCATCTGTCGAGTTTACTATCGCTTTTACTTTTGACCGATTTGTGACCATTTATTCCAAGAATTGGAGAAGTAAGTTTTGAACCGTTAAGACAGCAGGTGTGATTATTGGAACAATTGGCGTACTGTGCTGTTTTTTTTTAAAAAAATGTCAGCTGGTATTCAATGCTAACTGGTTCCTACCGAATGTGGAACACCACGTGGATTTGTGTCATGGCCGAGAAAGTTCAATTCTCTCTGCTCTGCACAGCAGTAGAGTTCTTGTATCATGTTCTGTCGCTGGTAGTTCCATTTTTTCATATTGCGCTGCTGAATATTTTCACTATCAGACAGGTGCTCATGAGCAGCCGAAAACGCAAAAGGCTCCACCCTCACAGAATTTGGAATAGTGATGGCGCTTACAAGGGAGAAAGCCGAAGGACTTATATTCATGTATGCTACCTCGAGAACTTTCGTCCTGTTATGTGCGTTGGTGACCCTGGTTTGTTAGTGGAAACGGATTTAAAACTTTGGTTATGAGATGATACTATTATCTTATTTTCTACTTGAACTGAGCTTCATTCTGCAAATCTCGGACTGCTGCACAAACACTTGCGTCTATGCTATAATCCAATCAAAGTTTCGAGAAAATTTGGAGAATAGGCTTCAGTATCCGTTTTGTCCACTTTTTCAATTAATCTGACAATGAAAATAACTGAAGTATTTGAAGTTCAGAAATAATTTTCATTTCACGCCATACTGTGAGACACTGAACGAAAGGCTGCCGGCATATTCTGCACTTGGTTATGCCGATGTACTCTTGATGATTGTCAGCAAATTGGGGTGACGTGGGAATCTCATTGCCAAAGTTACCAAGTCTTGTTCTGAGGACTACTCCTTTGGTAACCATGTTGCTTGCGTTTGCTTTCGGCATCCAAGTGAAACGTTGAAAATATATTTAAATCCGTACCTGAACAGGGGAGGTTTGAAGGGTTTGGAAGTGGAGCTGGGGGGTGGGACTAGTTTAATTCTGAGTTCTGTTCAGCATTGACGAGTTGACCATAATAGCCTGCTCCCATGCTCTCTGACTCAATATTGTATGATGAGATGCAGTGACATCAGAGTGAGAGATACGAGATAGTGATTCTCTTGCCTGATAATATTAACAAAAACATGCACCCGATGGAATTATCAAATTGAATTCGCATTAAGTGCAGTTGGCCCTCGCTAATGGCGATATTCTGTTGAGCATGACAGCAAAAACAGTACTGGATGACCGAAGTATGCATGCAGAATCCGACAGTGGTCAGATGAAAGGATCTTATTCAGTCTGTCTGACCGAGGCTCGTGTTGGTTAGCGAAATTCATCTTGAAGGGTTTCTCAACTTTATTTTCTTTCCACTTTTTGCAGAAGTCTGCACATTTCATGTGAGAAATACTTTTGCTTTCCGTTACCCTCATTGCAACTACAATGACCACACTTCCGGGAAAGGCATGTGTCATCATTTCCTGCCCTTCCATGAGGAATAATTTTGACATGATTTCAACGTGCTTTCTGTTACCAATTGATTTGAATTAGCGTCATCTACTTCTGTCAATGGAGATAATTTTCACGATTTATATTAAATTTAACCTCCCTTGAAACAAATACGATGAATTTCTTTGAACTTGTAGTGACTTTGTGATCATCCAGTGACACCAGACCCAGAACTATATCAAATTCGCATCGAAATAACGTTCAACATAACTTGGTTAACTGAGCATTTTACGTTAATTTTGTTAAAGGCCGAAGCGTTGCGCACTCCATGAGCTGTGATCTCAATCTGCCATGCCAAATCAAATAATCTCAATGCTGGTATTACTGGCAATCCGAAAATAGAGCGTTGCAATGAACTTTCCATAAGCTGAAATGGCGGAGAGAGAAGAACCATTGATTTGAATAGGGGAAAAACGTGTATTTTTGGATTTGTTTCATTTTGCGAAAACAGGTATGAATGTAGGTCTTATGGAAAAGTGACGTTGTGTGAAGTGAACTTTTGAAAAGTGGGGATATTTGTGTGGATAACTCCTTTTGTCTTTTTTTAAAACTGCTTCCTTTTCTAAGTAACACGTTAAATGTAATATTTTACTAACTTGTCCGACAAAAATGACTCGCAACACACATTTTGAAATTAATCTGCATCTGCTGTGATATCCATCTGGTATTCTTGAACGCCCTGCCTCATTTTATAAAGATTCCGATTTTCCCATCATGTCGTGTTTTGAGATAGGGCTCTGGATACCTAAGTTCAACAGTCAATGTATCTTAGAAAGGAAAGAAGTCAAATCACTGACTTTAGGAAATTCAACTCAGAGACAGAAAGTGATAGAGTCACGGAGGCATACAGCACTTAAATAGACCCTTTGGTCCAACTCGGCCATGCCTAATCTGGTCCCAAATGTCACCAGTTGGCACTTATCACTCCAAATAAACCATATGCATATAGCCATCCAAATGGCTTTAAATGCTGTAATTGTACCAGCCTCCAACACTGCCCCTGGCAGTTCATTCCATTAACCCAGCTCATTGCGTGAAAAAATGTTTCCCGTTAGATCCCTTTCATATGTTTCCTCTCTTAACCTCAACCTACGTCCTCTAGTTCTGGATGTCAGCACGGCACTGTAAAAATAACCTTGTCTATTTAGCCTATCCATACGTCTCATGATTTTATAAACATCTATAATGTCACCCCTTAGCCTCCTACATTCCAGCGAAAACAGCACCAGCTTATTCAGCCTCCTTCTTACAGCTCACATAGTCCAATCATGGCCACATCCCGGAAAGTGCTTTCTGAACCTTTTAAATTTCACAACATCCTTTCGCGAGGAAGGAGACCAGAATTGAACACAACGGTCCAAAAGGGACCCAAACATTTCCCCGTACAGGCGCAAGTGAACTCCCAACTCCAATACTTTGTACTCAGACCGAGAAAGGAAAGCATATGAAGTCCATTCTTCACTGTCCGATCGACCTGCGATTAAACTTTCAAGGAACTAAGAACTGCAGTGCTAAATCGATTTGTTCAGCTACGCTCCACGTGATCATACCTCTTAGTGTATAAGTCCTGCTCCGATTTGCTTTTCGAAAATGCAACAACTCGTATGTAGCTCAATTAAACCCAACCTGCCTCTTCTCAGCCGATTGGCCCATCTGATCACGGTCCAGTTATGCTCTGAGATAGGCTTCTTTGCTGTCCACTATACTTCCAATGTTGGTGTCATCTGAAACTTGCTAAGTATGCCTCCTATGTTCACATCAAAATCATTTGTATGAATAACGAAAACATTTGATGCACGACCAGTTCTTATGGCACTTCACTGGTCACAAGCCTTCATTGTGAACAGCATGCTTCCACCGCCAACCTCTGCCTTCTATCATAAAGCCAGTTCTATACCCAAACGGCTAGTTCTCCCTGCACTCTATGAAATCTAATCGTATTAAGCATTCTCTCATGAGGAACATTGTCGAGCACCACAATAAAGTCCGGAAAGATGACGTCTATCACTTTGCACTCATCAATCGTCTCTGTTACTTCTTCAAAAGACTCAATCAATTCGTGAGACATGATCTCCCACGCACAAAGCCATGCTGACGATCGCCGAGTCAGAACTTGCATTTGCAAATATATGTAAATCCTGTCACTCGGAATATCCTCCAACAACTTGCTCAGCGCTGATATCAGACTCACCCAATCAATACTTATATCATGAAAAACATTATCATTCATCGCATTTTGTATGATCCCTGACACTCTTCTAAGTTCCTGTTCACGTTGATTCAGTAATTTTAATCCAGATACCCAACTGTAACCGCACGTTGTTTCCAAGCTTGCTTGTTAATATCAGTTTCCATTTAGACATTACGAAAATAGCATTACTGCTGTGATTCATCCCTCTTTCCCCCTTCCATTCGAAGTCATCTTTTTTGAGTGATCTGCACAGAACTGAGTTTGAGGTCACTTAACCAGACTTTGTCTGACCAACAGAGTATCCTTTTTTGCACCAGATTCTGCAGAGTCCAAACAAGCCCTTAAGGCAGTATCCAAATGGCGAGGAATTCCTAGTCTGAATTGTCCCGATCAAATAAAGTGATATGTTATGGAAACGTTCGAAGGAAATCAGTTAAATAAAGTATTGTGTACAGTTCATCATAAGAATTTCTTTTCTGTTTTCATTGTGTTTGAGACAATTTATTTGGACACACTCTATAGTGACGTATAACTGTTTCATTTAGGTAATATCTGTAAATGTTGTTTTCCGTGTGTAGTTTTCTCTCAGTTACTCTACACTTCAATATCTCAATCAAATTGGTTTCATCTGATCGCGCCTAACAACAAAGGAACCTTCATTCAATATTTTCATTCTGTTTCCTTCCCTGACTGTTCCCAGTTCGACATATGCTCTTTCTTCTTTGCCTTCCATTCGGTGGTTCGGTTGCTCCTTTGTAACCCATTTTTACAGAACCAGAGAACCGTGATCGATTTCAGCCTTGGGCGACTGTATGTTTGATGTTTGCACATTCGCCTTGTGTTTGCATTAGTTTCCCCCCACAGTCCAAATATGTTGACTTTACGTGGCTTGGGCATAGGAATGCTGAATGACAGTAATCAGCTTGTGTGTAAGAGCTATGGCATGGACTCGATGTGCTGAATGCCTTGCTTCCATGCTGAAGATATTCTATGATGAACGCCACATCTCTATGACACTTCAATTGTCTCAGAGTTCTTGGTAATACGAATTATCTGCCTGGCTCTGCGAACCCTCATTCTCGCGCACATAGACGCACTTGACGTTAATTTCAAAGTAGAAATAACAACAGTTACGCTTATTATCCCTCGGGATTTGAATGTTAAGGGACATTGCAAGCAACATATTCAAGATATGAAAAGTAAACAAAAACGAGATGAACGTGAACGATATCCAACTTTTGAAGCTTCCATAACTATTGTAGATAATCAGACAAAATAGGACCCGATCGTTCAGAAAAAATGGTTGACACACATCTGGACAGAAAGTGTGGGAGATGTTCAGAAGTACTTTCCACCAACGGCTGTTGACTCTGTGTCGTGTGATAATTTAAGTCGAAGAAAACCTATTTTGTGAATGTTTGTGAAGCAAATTGATAACGAAAATGACAGAAAGGTAGAAATATGGAGTTTCACAAGGCATCAGCCATGGCACACCTGGCTCGATGGGATGAATGGCCGGGACTTGTCCTCTGCTCCTTGTTCATTCTCATGCCCTTTTGTCACGACCTGAGGTGCACTGCGAGACGAGATTTTTTTGTCAAAATAACAAAGTTCATTGATGCAATGCAGTTTGCAGAAAATGCTACTTCTCGCAATTTGCATGAAGAAATTTAATGTCATAAATCGTTGAATAAAATGTGACAGGCTTTTGTGGATAAATAATTAATTAATTAATTTCAATTCAATGCAGTTGGAAGTGTGGCCTTGACAAAAACATATTATTTGCTTTCCACGTGGGAGATTCAGTAATAAACATGTCATCAAACATCATAAATAATGTATTGCATGAATGTTTTTTGCAAATTCCGAGCTAAAACGTGAACTTATTTCCAAGTCTTGCTGCATACGTGCATTGACTTTTCAAGGCTTGAGGCGAAATGTTTTTCTCTGTAGTCATTTCCAATGCCTTAAGAAACTTAAGAAACTTGAAGCGTGAATAAAGTTTCATCTGCTTCTGTGATGTTTCATCATATATCAGAAGATGTCACACGGATTGCCGTCAATGACATTATACAGCTTTAATTATTGAAGTCCAGAAGAGAAACGACCATGTTATTTGGTAGCCTCAATGGAATTTTTTGCTCTGCTGTTTCTCAATTAACTGTGGCATTGTATTCAATCCGATCTCTGTTGAGGCTAAACTTAGTTAACTTACTCTGCATTATTCAGATTCTGTAGGGAACTGTAATAATGTCAAGGCTAATTATTGCAACTGCTATCTGGAAGTGTGTAACAAATACTAGCCTTGTCTTCACATCTATATGATTATCACAAATTTTAGACACGTTAGATTTCTGTTTTTGCATGTATAATGAAACAGTCATTTCTTTTATTTTTCAAAAGTTATGTTGTCCTTTGAAAAATGAGAAGGTCATAATGGCAGATTTGTCGAAGAGTCTGCATTAATAATGGGAGGAGAGCACTAATGTCCCCAAGTACATATTTTCTTTTCTAGTCTGTTTTACCTGCAACAGTCATAGGTTGTGCGAGCCAGGAGAGTTGGAAACTCCAGTCAAACGTTATCTGAATTTCTTTTGAGATCTTCGCTGTGGATGTCGTTGCCTCCTGTCTGCAAGAATCTGTCTTTGTCTTAACCATTTTTTGCCAGGGTGCGATTGTTAAATCTTATTCTATAAGAATAATTAATTAGCAATAGCTACTGTATCGGGTCGGTTAAGTTTTCCAATAGATTATTCTAAGTTCTGCTTTCATTTGGAATGTTTTAACTGCCATGATTAAATGCGTTTTCATTTGCTTAAGGCTGAGTGGCTTGACCAGCTGCATCAGATCTGGAACATCCACTCACATCTGCTTATCAAATTAGAAAACAAAATGTTAGGGCCTAGGCTACATTCTTTAAATACATTGTGTGAGGCTGGTCAGTTTCATAACTCATGCGATGCACTCAGGAATGATATCTGCATCTAACGGGCAACAATATTTAGAAATCTAAATTGACGATAATTGGAATTTCAGCAACAACACGGTTGTGCTTGTTTTCCACAGAAAGACAATAATCATTTCGTTCATATTCAGGGCGAGCTTATTCGTTATTCTTGTTTAAAAGAATCTCAGAGAGCATCACAACACTTGTTAGAGAAGATCAGCCACAGATGCAAATATTTTACAAACGATAACCAGATTCATGGGAAAATGCTTCATTATTCAGTCGGATAGTTATGCCAGGGTCAGATATACAACAGCATACCAGGAATTTCACGAAAACAATAATGTGGAGGAGTTGATCACAACAGGATAATGACAGAGGAAATGAAAAACACATGATTGAAACAGACTGAGAGAGGGAATGATGGCAAAACAAAGTCAAACCCTGGCAGTAACTGCAAACAGATAGAGAGAAACAAATTAAGTATGAAGGGGTGAACGAATGAAAGAAGAACGGAAGGAAAAAAAAAGATAGAAAGAGGCAAACAAAGAACGAGAAGTGAACCAGCAAAAAGAACAGCAAACATGATCGTGAGGAGCACAAAGTTAAAAATAAAACAATATTTTGCATCACAGTGGATGTATTTCTTATTTAGAATCATTTTAACCCGAACAGAAGGAAGTCAGTTTTGCATGGGATAAACTGATTTTTATGATGGCAAAGCGCTACAATATTTTGGGTTAATGGCACAAAATGTTTTTGCCATGATTACGCTAGAGACGTTTTGAGGGTCAAAAATTCGAGAACAAGTTAAAACATAATGAAGATACAGTAGTTAATAACTGAACGAGTGGAGACAATGTTGTCCATGTAATGTCTGTGCCTTCGGCCAGATTAAAACAAAATCAGTGTTCGTATGTGGTAGTCAACATTTCTTTTGGTGATTTCTGGACAGGCATAATGACACGTTTCCTGATGTTCTAAGGTCCGTACAAGAAGCATCTTTTTCGTTGTTCACCGCTTTGGCACCAGCGGTGATTCAGTTGACTACAAGTGAAGCACAGTGTTCCGCTGTGGTCATCATATGACTTTCTTAGACCATAGTGTTAGAATGATGAGCAACGCCGACCTCAAAAACAACTGTACTTGACAATAATTGAGGCTTTTCTTTTGTATTCATTC
>NC_057717.1:45368892-45371626 GCF_004010195.1 Chiloscyllium plagiosum | reverse complement strand
GTTCTAAATGTTTCTGAAATACTAAGAGAGTTCTGGCCGCTTACAGCCATCGAGTTAGACATTTCCATCAACATTTGCTTAAAAAAAATCCTTAGAAGTCTACTGAAGCTTCTCTCCCGTTACTGTAAATCCATGTCCATGGTAATTCATCCGTCCGTTTCGGGGAAAATTGTGTTCCTTTCCATGCTATCCATCTCGCTCTTAAATTTAAATCCGGCAATCATGTTCCCATTGTCTCAAGGAAACAACCCTGTCTGCTCTTCTTCATGTAATTTAGGCAGATAGCGGTTTCCACAAACAGCATTTATGCTCTCAATTTGCTTGTTTCGCTCATAAATGGAACAATATGTGTTTTTTTTCCTTGTTTTCATAAATCTTTCACAGATAATCATGAGAACACCATAGAACACAGAACATGGAACAGTACAGCCACGATGTTGTGCCGACCCCTGATTCTCATGTGACCATATGCATGTCCAGGAGTCTCTTAAATGTCCCCAATGACATTGCTTCCCCAACTGCTGCTGGCAACTCATTCCATGCTCTCACAACCCTCTGTTGCATGCAATCGTTGTGATTCGGAATGAATAAAAGTGTTGTGCCTACTGTGAAATATATCGGATCATTGACCTCTCTTCCGATCTGAGCTAAATACTCAGTGGGCCACGTTAAAGCCGTATTCGAAGTTGTCTCTGCCTTCTCGTGCACTTGTGGCAAAGGACCCAAATAAAGATTGATCGCAGAAGAGACAAAACTTTGAAACTGTATACCAAACGTTGCAAGACCAGCATCTGCTGCATTGTTACAAAAATTATGAGCCTCACAGAGTGTTAGAATAGATCTTTCTCTACACTTTTTTTCGTCTGGTCATGACATATTCTGCATTTTGTTCCATTACCATCACTGAGTTCAACTTAGTTTTGCCTGGATAGCATGTAAAACTAAATGCTTCAGCGAATTTTTGTTAAGGTGTAGATAATAACTGAAATAAATCAATTTAAATATAAACAATCGGGGTTACTCCATTGGTGCATTTGCAAGCTCAGTACTCACAGAATTCCAGTCTATAAATCACCATCCACCATTACCTCTGGCTTTTAAAAGACCGACTTACTGTGTGTTACATCTGGCGTAATATTTTGACCAATTTCACCAGGAATGAACATGGAAAATAATTCAGTGAAGTCCATGGATACACCATCCTCTGTCGTACGTACAGCCATCACATCCATAAAACATAAAATCAGATTTGTGAGACAAGACGTCCTCAGCATAAAGCCATACTCACTCTCCTGCATTTCCAAATTTAGATTAATGCTGCCTGTAAGAACCTTAAGCAATTATTTTGCGACCTTGACGTGAGTCTTGGCCAACCATAATTTTTGAAAATAATATATCTCGATCTTCCTCAACCGTAGACATAGCACTAACTGTCCTCCAGTCTTCCGCGATCTTCCCTGCATTTAAAGAGGGTAGAATGATGTCTGCAGGGGGTCCAGGAATCTCTACATTTTTCTCCCTTGTATCCATGGAATAGATCTCATCAAGACGGGGAGATTGGCCTACGTTTTTTTTCTGAAGATGACAAATGGCTCCTCATTAATATCAAAATGCCGAAAGAATATCTGCAAGCCCCACCCAAATCTTAGCGGCGCCCAATTTCTTATTGCTATAACATGCTGATGCAAATACGCATTAAATGACTCATCTGCTTTATCAAGCTCGAAACATAAATTTATTTATTTCACCTTGAGAGGGCGTCCTCTTTCCCTACCTACCAGCTCGTCCTAATATGCATACAAAAACATGTTGTGATTCTACTTAGGCCAAACGGCCAAGGGCATTTTATCGCCCCTTTACCCCCTCCTAATTGCTCCTTTAAGATTATTTTCCTTGCTGTCTTTACATTAAGCAAGGGACTAGACTAACACTTACATACTTTCCTTTTTCTTCTGAACTGCTCTTTCAATACCTCGTGTTGTCCATCATTCCCAAATCTTGAAATCCTTATCTTTCATCCCTGCAGGAAGGTGCTTTGACATGATCTCTGATGAACTGGCTTTTAAATGCTTGCATCTGACAGATGTGGATATGTGGATTTTGCTATTTTTTTATGACTTACCCATAATTTACGCTTTCAATGGTCCTCCCGTTCATCCTAATATATAAATGTCCCAAATTTTACAGAACGATGATCACTGTTCGCCAGATTCTGCCCAACTGAAATTTCAAACCCTTCTTGGGTCCCGTTACCCAATTACAAGGTCTAATACCGCCCCACTCCGAGTTGAGATATGCCTTTATTGCTTCAAGAAACGCTCCTTCATTCAAATTCTGTCCGATCTAAACAGCTGACATAAAGAACGTCTCAGTAAATGTATAGACATCTAATCAACGAGGATGAAACAAAGGTATTGTAGTGAGCATAGATGGATTACGTGGGTATGTAAGATGCATCGAATTGCTTTTCATGTGACCAAATATGTAATTGTGGATTCTGCCAGGGAAAATAAAGGAAAGTCTATCTCAAATCATCATAACAAACAAAGCTCTGAGATAATGAGTCATCACAGCATCCACATGGTGCACCAATTAAATATGAAAATGACAAGTCTTTGATTATTTTACCTGGAAAGGTGTTCAAAGCGGCAAGTAACAATAATGCACAGATGTATCAGGAAATAACTAGTTGCAAGAAGAGAGAATCCATTCATCACTAATTGACGTTCAGTAG
>NC_057717.1:45364630-45368323 GCF_004010195.1 Chiloscyllium plagiosum | reverse complement strand
AGTTTTCTCAGGGCGAAAATGTTTATCATGAGGGGGCATAATTTTTAAGTCAAAGAAGGAAGGATTGGGGAGGTGTCAGAGGTAATGTGTTTGCACATAGAGTGGTCGGTGTGTTGAATGCAGTGCAAGTCGTGGTAGGTAGCATTAGTGACATCTCGCATTTCCCGTGTATGCACAATGGATGACAGTAAACTGTAGGATATGTAGTTTAGTTTGAGCTTTGGGTAGAATAAATGGTAGGCCCGATATCTAATGGTGAAGGCCCTGTGGTGTTCTGTACTTTTCTATGCTTTTTGGCAAATTATGTTTCAATCATTAGAAATCTGCAAAAATAGTGATCAATTGTGTCTGCCTTGGTCGGACATGAAATACCAGTGGCACTGCGTTGATGTTCATTGAAACACAATAATTTGTTTAAATTGTGCATACTGACAATTAAAAATATACAGGTGACCCAGTGAGATACGATTGATGAGAAAAGGCAAGAGACTGTGAAAAGATGAAAAGCCTTTTCGTTACTTTCCGACTTAATCTTTAGATGTAAGTATCACATTAGAAGATGGAGAAAAGGAAAGTGAAGACTGCAGTTGCTGGAGATCGGAGTCGAGAGTGTATTGCTGGAAAAACACAGCAGGTCAGGCGGCATCCGTGGAGCAGAAGAATCTGCCTTTCGTGCATAAGCAATTCATCAGGAATGAGGCTTATGGGCCACCCTTGAGAATGCATCGGAGTGGAGTGGTTTTGAGAGGGAAGGTAGCTGAGAAAGGGATAGTTGGATGAAGGTGAGGAAGGTGATAGGTCAAAGCGGGAAGTGATGGACCAATCTCGAGGCGGTGCCCAGTTGGAGGCTTGGGACTGGAATAAGTGAGAAAATCCCAGAGGCCCTCTGTCTTCCATGATCACAACTTCCCTTCCCACGTGTCTGACGATGCCCTCCAGCACATATCTTTCACTTGCCACTGCACCGCCCTTGAAACCCAACCATCACAACACAGAAAGGACAGAACCTCCTGGTCCTCATTTTCCACACCAAAATCTCTGCATATGTCGCTTCATCCTCCGCGACTTCTGCCAATTCCAAACAGACCCCACCGCGAAAGATATATTTCCTTCCCCATTCGTATCAGCGTTCCGGAAAGACAATTCTCCCCGCAACTCCCTCGTCAGGTCAACACCCCACTCCTGGCATCTTTACCTGTCACTGAAGGAAATGAAAGCTGTGCCCACAGTACTTCCCAGACCTCCGGCCAAGGCCCCAATGGATTTTGCCACATCCATCAGAAATTTATCATACCTCCATCAATGTCATCTACTGCATCTGGTGCACCCGGTGTTGGATCCTCTCCATCGTAGAGACAGGATGCCTTCTGCATATCATTTGTGAGAACATCTCTGGGACAGTCGCACCCACCAACTCCAACGCCTCATGTCTGAACTCTTCAATTCTCCTTCCCACTCCGTCAAGGACATGCAGGTCCTGGGCCTCCTTCATTGCCAAACCGTTACCACCCGACTATTGGAGGAAGAATGCCTCATATTCCGGCTTGGGTCCCTCCAACCACACGAACAACTGTAGGTTTCAACAGCTTCCTCGTTTCCCCTTCCCCCACAATTCAGCACCGGAATCTGCACCTGTCCATCACTCCGCCCTCATACTGATCACCTGCTTCATCTGAATTTACCTGTTGCTTTCTCAGCTACCTTCCCCCCACAAACCCCAACTCCCTTCCATTTGTCTCTCAGCCATCGCCGACACACCACATTCCTGATGAAGAGCTTATTCGCGAAATGTCGATTCTCCTGCTCCTCAAATGCTGTATCACCTGCTATACTTTTCCAGCTATTCACTATCCACTTCCGTCAGATCATGGGGGAATTGAAAAGTATATGATTGCCCAAAAAGAAAGATGCTAAGTTGTTTGCAAAAATCACAGGTCATTTGTTTCAACGTTAGTGGTGATGAAGCTTTTGGAAGTGAAATTGATAAAATGTCTGTTATTTAAGAAAGATGGGGAAATATTAAGTTCGTGTATGTTACTTTTCAGTAACTTTCTAAAGATTTTCTGCAATGTAATTTTTGTTTTTAGATTTGCAGCGTACTAATGTTGAAGTGCTGAAAACGAATTTCAGATCAGGATTGACAGACTTGTCTAAAAGAATGGATCCAATGTAATGACGTGCTCAACAGCAACACGGATAGAAATTCGCCCCAATGACACAAACTACAAAATCGTTAAAAAATATTTTCTGAACAGGGCAATGTTTTAGTTATTTTCCCAATATTTAGTGATCAGGATACAGGTTTTCTCGAAAGCATAGCATGATTACCGTCTTTGATGTGCAGGGTTGAATCTAAGTCAGTGCCAGGGTATGAGTCTCAGTCAGTGACAAGGATTGAATCTTAGTCAATGACGGGGATTGAAACTCAAACACTGACAGCGATTCAATGTTAATAAGCGTTGGGATTCGACTTGAATGAGTGATAGTGATTGATCGCCTTTCAGTCAGTGGAACATGAATCTCAGTCAGTGACAGAGGTTGAGCTACAGTCATTGACAGGAATTCGGTGACGATTAGAGAATAGAATTTATTGTGAACTGTGAGCGACATAGTGTCAAATGGCAAAAGGGCCCGAAGAAATTGGTCGAATGAAAAGATGAGGGCCAATGACATTTAAATCAGAAATGTATGAATTGATATCTGTGCTGAGAAACGTAATTCAGAATAATAGTCTTGGAAAGAAAAAAGAAAAAGGATCCAATTTCAGAGGAGACAGAGGAGCGGAGAGCGCTGAATGCATAAGTAAAAATTGTTGAACCGAGAAGGAATCTTTCAGGGAACACCTATACTTGGCCCACGGGGAAATTTGGCTGGATATCAGGCAGTGATAGTCACAAATATATCATAAAAGTGAAAGTTCTTACTCATACACTCGTTATGGACCAGACCAGACCCCTTCCAAACATTTGTAGAAATTTACCCAAACCTTAATTTTGCGAGTTACTTTAAGCAGATGCAGTGCGGATATTCCAAGTGGGTATGCAACTGATCAAACCACTCAGTTTAAGAAAAGCAGGATTTATTCACAAGATTATGGACTGAAACGCGATCAAAAGAGAACAGAATACCGAATAACGTAACCAATCCAAAAACGCAACCAGATCAACCCAAAATAATGATGCTGTTCCAAAAACTTGCATCAATCCCCACATTCACCATTTGGCACAAAAGGAAAAAGAAAAAAAATCACAGGGTCGCAAATGAGACAGATACAGCTCGCAACATGGAACACCGTCTTCCATGTAGCTGTTTCTTGATCCAGCAGCCTTAACCTAACTGACTTACTCAGTGAACTAACAGACTGCCAAAACCAGATGAAACCAGAGAAGCGCTTCACTCAGAGAAATGGTCACACCCCTGTCATTGCAACAGTGTTGTTTTTCTTTTTACTGTCAAAGCCGTTTGGCTGAGGCAGTAATTGTTAACTATAATGAAATTGATCCTACAACGCATCGAAGCCACATTTTTCAGAATCTATACTTTCGCTACCTCAGAGAAAAACTACGAACAGCATAAATTCGTGAATGGAGGAGAATTATTACAGATGACAGACCCAAACTGGAAGTAAAAGGGCAATATCCAGGATGGAGTTGTTTGCTAAAAGGGGCGTGTCAGTTATTGTGTTTGAACAGG
>NC_057717.1:45333109-45364130 GCF_004010195.1 Chiloscyllium plagiosum | reverse complement strand
ATGGAGACAATGCTGTCCATGTAATGTCTGTCCCTTGGGCCAGATTTAAACAAGATGGGCTCACAATGCTCCTGATAAAGTTTCCTATCAGTGTTCGTACGTGCAAGTCAACATTTCTTTTGGTGATTTCTGGACAGGCATAATGACACGTTTCCTGATGTTCTAAGATACGGACAAGAAGCATCTTTTTCGTTGTTCACCGTTCTGGCCCCAGCGGTGTTTCATTTGACTAGAAGTAAAGCACAATGTTCAGCTGTGGTCATCATATCACATTCTTAGGCAATAGTGTGAAAGCGATGAGCAACTCCGACCTCAAAAACAAATGCACTAGATAATAATTGAGGCTTTTCTTTTGTATTCATTCGACATGTATCATATAGAACGAAAAGTGAGCATTGTGCAGAGACATGGACTGTCTGAATCTTAAATAATTGAAACATCGTGCACAATTCTGGATCACAAACCTCTTTTTCACAAAGGCATGGGGGGATGCGCACAGTCTCTTATCTTCAGACACAGTGCCATAGGTTCACAGTGCACAGATCAGATTCTCAGCATCACTCATCGCCATGCCCACATTTTGCACCTCTAAACATTCCAGATAGACGAGACTCTGTTAGCGTTGCTCTCCCTAGATTTTAGTTCAGCCATATTTGGAATACTGGATGCATTGGTCATGGAAGACTGGAATAAAACATAAAGTCACATGTTACAGGAATGATGTCCCAAGTTGAATACTGAACTGACTACGTCATGTAAGGCAGATGATCGCGGTCAAGGGAGTTTTTGTTCAGAATGACGAACTGTGACAAGTGGTGTTCCACAGGAATTGGTGCTGTGACATCTGCTGTTCGTGATCTATGTGAATGATTTGGAAGAAAATGTAGCTCGTGTAATTAGTAAGTTTTTGGACGATACAAACGTTGTTGGATTTGCGGTTATTGAGGAGGATTGTCAGCGGATGTAGCAGGATGTAACTCACTTGGAGACATGGGCACAAAAATGGCGGATGCAATTTAACCTGGACAAATGTGAGTGATGTATTTTGGCAATGCACGTGCAGATCGAAATTATAAATTGAATGGCAGAGCCCTTCACAGTATTGACATGGTGACTGTGCTGAATGTGGAGGTGCACAGATCATTGAACGTGGCAGCACAGGGAGCTCACGTATTAAAAATAGACAATTGCACACCTCTCCTCATTGTAATGGGCACTGAATACGAGGATAACAGTTTCATCGATATTTGATGAGGCCCTACTCTCACATCGAATAAAGTTCTGGTCACCGCACAAGCAGAAGTATGTGGATGCGCTGGAGAGTGTACATTTTTTTACAAATAGAATCCCTAAAGTGTGGAAACACGCCTTTCGGCCGAACAAGTCCACATTGCACCTCCGAAGAGTATCCCACCCAGACCTTTTGCCTTTCAGCATACATTTTACAGACTTTTACGCACCCAACATACACATCCTTACGTAGTATGGGCAAATAGTTTGGCCAATTCAGCTGAACTGCACATCCTTGAACTGTGGGAGGAAATTGGAGCACCTGGAGCAAAACCACGCAGACAGATGCCTGAGGCTGCAATTGAAGCCAAGGCCATGGCGCTGCGAAGCAGCAGTGCTAACTACTGAGCCACTGCACCGCCTCACCACTAAGTCATCGTGCTGTCCCACTTACTGGGACATTTCCTGTTTTCGTGGTTTGAGTCGTGAAGAAAGTTTGGACAGAGAGGGCTTGCTTTCACTGGAGCGCAGGAAGTTGAGGAGTGAGCTACTAGGTGTTTACAAATTTGTGACTGGCATTGATAGAGTGGAAACCATGGTGGCTTGTGCCCAGAGTTAGGGGTCAGTTACGAAACAAAAAGCACTGGCTCAAGGTGCCATGGCTCACATTTAGGAGAGGTGTGTGAGGCACTTTTTTGTTTTGAAAGGGTGATGAGTGCCTGGAATGCGTTGTGAGAGGAGGTTCATCTGGAAGCAGATACAATGCCAGTAAACTCCAAGCTCGTGGACGAGGATATTTTCAGAACGGAAAGAGTGATTTACGTTTCCTTCAAGCGAGGACAATTTTATTGTGAAAGACCAAAATGTGGCGACACATGTCTATAAGTCGAAAGGGCCTGAATCCATGCTGCATTGTTCTTTGTTATACAGTTATAGAGAATGACAGAATAGAAACAACAAAGCAGAGCCTTCCCATTATAACGAACTACAGATTCTGCTTTTGAGCCCTCGTCCAATGTCTGTGCATTGCAAGTACTGTTCTAACTGTTTCTGAAATACTAAGAGAGTTCTGGCCGCTTACAGCCATCGAGTTGGACATTTCCATCAACATTTGCGTAAAGAAACCTTAGAAGTCGACTGAAACTTCTCTCCCGTTACTGTAAATCCATGTCCATGGTAATTCATCCGTCCATCTCGGGAAAATATGTTCCTTTCCATGCTATCCATCTCGCTTTTAAATTTAAATCCGGCATTCACGTTCCCTTTGTCTCAAGGAAACAACCCTGTCTGCTCTTCTTCATATAATTTAGACAGATAGCAGTTTCCACAAGCAGCATTTCTGCTCTCAGTTTGCTTGGTTAGCTGACACATGGAATAATGTGTGTTTTTTTCCTGTTTTTTCATAAATTTTTCACAGATAATCATGAAAACACCGTGCACCAAACATTTTCAGTAAATGCTGTGTTAACCAGATTTGCAAAATAATTTGTAATTGAGTTCTCAGCATTCTTCATGAGTGTATAATCTAGACAGGAATATTTCCTGATTGGTGATGCAAATGAACTCTTCCTTCTTTTTTAGTTTTGTTCATCCCTCTTGACTTCCTCGAGTTATTTACAATTTTAAAAATTGTGACAAAAATGATAGTAACACGAAAAAAGTTATACGATACCAAACACAAAAAATCAATTGATCCCCGGAATCAAGCTGCACAGAGAGATTCCCGAACTTCAGTTGCACACTGTTGCGGCAGCTCCTAGTCAGATGTGGCACATTCTGGTCGCCCATTGACCTAAATATGGCTGCAGTAACAGAATTAAATACCCGATGCTCAACTAGCTGAGGCCATTTGTTTGCACAATGGTCGGTTTGACACAGAGTAATGTAAAGGTCGCAGTGTCTATTTTGAACAAAGTATCTTACGATCTCATTAACAGGGATTTCTTGCAAACAACAATACCTGCAGATCCATGTAGGACACAGATTTATAAGAGATATGTGAGAACAGACAGTCTTAATTTTGCAGTAACATTAAAAATAATAGGATAGCACAATTACAGAGACAAATGATAATTTTGGAATTATGCCTTGTCAGACCCTAGAAGATCAGTTAAGTTCATTGAGCTGTGCCAGCGAATAAATTTTAGTAATAACTAAAATAAAATGTTGTCCTATTAGGCAGGAGGGTTAATGCGAATAAGGGCAGTAACTGCCATATCAGAAGTCAATATGTGACAATATGCAGCTGAATGACAGAAGGGCAGTGACTAACTGACTCTTCAACAGAAGCGACTGACAATTCATTCGGTAATGAATGACAACAATAGCAGTACGCATAAAGACTTTAACATCTAAGTAGCATTATTTTAGAGCTGATGTTCTGAACTTTACAGAAACTTGAAATAATTAACCTCCTTTTGTATCTCCTGTGGTGAGAACAGTGTGAAATATAAGAGCAGAATTTGGTAGCTAAAGCAATGAATATTATGAGTAACACAATTCAGTAAGTGCTTACTAATAAGGAAGTATGGTAAATGTCTGTAAAAGATTATAATCGTTAACTTTGGAATATGAATAATGGGATATATTGCAAGAACCCAATAGTTGACGATTACGGGTTCTTCTAAACATGGAGACGTAGGGCTGCCGATTGGGCTGTCCTTCGTTGATCAGGTGGTTTGCAGGATTTGATGCACAGATTAAGGGGAAAAATAATGGCACTGTTGCATGCAATCATTGTGATTCGAAATGAATAAAAGTGTGGCTCAACTGTGAAATATATCTGATCATTGACCTCTCTTCCGATCTGAGCTAAATACTCAGCGGGCCATGTTAAAGCCGTATTCGGAGTCGTCTCTGTCTTCTCGTGCACTTGTGGCAAAGGAGCCAAATAAAGATTGATCGCAGAAGAGACAAAACTTTGAAACTGTATACGAAACGTTGCAAGAGAAGCATCTGCTGCATTGCTATAAAAATTATGAATGAACCTCACAGAGTTTTAGAATAGATCTTTCTCTACACTTTTTTTCGTCTGGACATGACATATTCTGCATTTTGTTCCATTATCATCACTGAGTTAAATTTAGTTTTGCCTGGATAGTATATAAAACTATATGCTTCAGCGTATCTTGTTAAGGTGTAGATAATAAATCAAATAAATCAAATTAAATTTAAACAATCGCGGTTACTCCATTGTTGCATTTGCAAGCCCAATGCTCACAGAATTCCAGTATATAAATCACCATCCACCATTACCTCTGGCGTTTAAAAGACCGACTTACTTTGTGTTCCACCTGGCGTAATATTTTGACCAAGTCCACCAGGAAGGAACTTGGAAAATAATTCAGTGAAGTCCATGGAGACACCATCCTCTGTCGTACGTCCAGATATCACGTTCATAAAAAAATAAATCAGACTTGTGAGACAAGACTTTCTCAGCATAAAGCCATGCTCACTCTCCTGCATTTCCAAATTCAGATAAAGGCTGCCCGTAAGAATCTTAAGCAATTATTTTGCGATCTTGACGTGAGTCTCGGCCAACCATAATTTTCGAAAATAATACATATTGATTTTTCTCAACTGTATAAATGGCACTGACTATCCTCCAGTCTTCCGTGACCTTCCCTGCATTTAAAGAGGGTAGAATGATGTCTGCAGGGGTCCCAGGAATCTCCACATTTTTCTCCTTTAAATCCATGGTATAGACGTCATCAAGACGGGGAGATTGGCCTACGTTTTTTTCCCAAGATGACAAATGGCTCCTCGTTAATATAGAAATGCCTAAAGAATATCTGCACGCCCCTCCCAAATCTTACTTGCGTCCAATTTCTTATTGCTATAACATGCTGATGCAAATACGCATTAAATGGCTCATCCACTTTATCAATCTCGAAACATAAATTTATTTATTTCATTTGAGAGGGCGTCCTCTTTCCCTACCTACCAGCTCGTCCTAATATGCATACAAAAACATTTTGTGATTCTACTTAGGCCAAACTGCCAAGGGCATTTTATCTCCCCTTTACCCCCTCCTAATTTCTCCTTTAAGATTATTTTTCTTGCTGTATTTACATTAAGCAAGGGACTAGACTAACACTTACATACTTTCCTTTTTCTTCTGAACTGCTCTTTCAATACCTCGTGTTCTCCATCATTCCAAAATCCTGAAATCCTTATCTTTCATCCCTGCAGGAAGGTGCTTTGACATGATCTCTGATGAACTGGATATTAAATGCTTGCATCTGACAGATGTGGATATGTGGATTTTGCTATTTTTTATGACTTTCCCACAATTTACGCTTTCAATTGTCCGCCCGATCATCCTCATATATAAATGTCCCAAATTTTTCAGAACGATGATCGCAGTTCGCCAGATTCTGCCCAACTGAAATTTCAAACCCTTCTTGGGTCTCGTTGCCCAATTACAATATCTAATACCGCCCCACTCCGAGTTGAGATATGCCTTTATTGCTTCAAGAAACGCTCCTTCATTCAAATTCTGTCCGATCTAAACAGCTGGCACGAAGAAAGTCTCAGTAAATGCATAGACATCTAATCAACGAGGATGATACAAGGGTATTGTAAGAAGCATAGATGGATTACGTGAGTATGTAAAATGCATCGAATTGCTTTTCATGTGACCAAACATGTAATTGTGGATTCTGCCAGGGAAAATAAAGGAAAGCATATATATAATCATCATAACAAACAAAGCTCTGAGATAATGAGTCATCACAGCATCCACATGGTGCACCAATTAAATATGAAAATTAAAAGTCTTTGATTATTATACCTGGAAAGGCGTTCAAAGCGGCAAGTAACAATAACGCACAGATGTATCAGGAAATAACTAGTTGCAAGAAGAGAGAATCCATTCATCACTAATTGACGTTCAGTAGCGGTTCCAGCAACTATTCCTTCACTGTCAATATCTTTTGTATTTACATTAACGGAAAATGGGCGGCACGGTGGCACGGTGGTTAGCACTACTGCCTCACAGCGCCAGAGACCCGGGTCAGGCGACTGACTGTGGAGTTTGCACATTCTCCCCGTGTCTGCGTGCGTTTCCTCCGAGTGCTCTGGTTTTCTCCCACAGTCCAAAGATGTGCAGGTCAGGTGAATTGGCCATGCTAAATAGCCCGCAGTGTTAGGTAGCTTCGGCGGTTCGGTGTAGACTTGTTCGGCCAAAGGGCCTGTTTCCACACTGTAAGTAATCTAATCTAATCTAAAAGAGTGAACTGGCCAAGAACTGCAATGTCGTGGCCTCAAGAAACACTAAATGCTATCACTGTTCGAAACCATATCTCTACCAAGTCTGTGAAACATCGACATAGCACGAATCACGAGTGTGACAACATTTTTCCCACTTTACTGCATAAGCCCACATTGACTAACTTCTAACAAGCTCTACCCCTTGGCGGACACCTGCACCATTTAGTGAAACTATTTACTCAAAGGACCTGTCACTAACAGCAGTCGTTTGATCAGTTTCTACGGGATTCAGTTGAAGAGCCGCAAGGTTATGTTGCAGTTCTTTCAGCCATGGTTAGAGTGCAGTTAACATATTGCGTTCAATTCTGATCACCTCATTATCGGAACGATGTTGAAATTATAGAGAGGTGCAGAGGAGGCTTTCACAGGATTATGCCTGGACTGAAAGAGAACTCTTGCGAAGAAAGGGACCGAAGACGTTTGTGAGGTTTCTTTATACAGTTGAAAAAAAATGATGAGAAGCACAAATAGAGTTTTTTTCAGGGCGAAAATGTTTATCATGAGGGGGCATAATTTTTAAGTCAAAGAAGGAAGGATTGGGGAGGTGTCAGAGGTAATGTGTTTGCACATAGAGTGGTCGGTGTGTTGAATGCAGTGCAAGTCGTGGTAGGTAGCATTAGTGACATCTCGCATTTCCCGTGTATGCACAATGGATGACAGTAAACTGTAGGATATGTAGTTTAGTTTGAGCTTTGGGTAGAATAAATGGTAGGCCCGATATCTAATGGTGAAGGCCCTGTGGTGTTCTGTACTTTTCTATGCTTTTTGGCAAATTATGTTTCAATCATTAGAAATCTGCAAAAATAGTGATCAATTGTGTCTGCCTTGTCCGGACATGAAATACCAGTGGCACTGCGTAGTTGTTCATTGAAACACAATAATTTGTTTAAATTGTGCATACTGACAATTAAAAATATACAGGTGACCCAGTGAGATACGATTGATGAGAAAAGGCAAGAGACTGTGAAAAGATGAAAAGCCTTTTCGTTACTTTCCGACTTAATCTTTAGATGTAAGTATCACATTAGAAGATGGAGAAAAGGAAAGTGAAGACTGCAGTTGCTGGAGATCGGAGTCGAGAGTGTATTGCTGGAAAAACACAGCAGGTCAGGCGGCATCTGTGGAGCAGAAGAATCTGCCTTTCGTGCATAAGCAATTCATCAGGAATGAGGCTTGTGGTCTACCCTTGAGAAATGCATCGGAGTGGAGTGGGTTTGAGAGGGAAGGGAGCTGAGAAAGGGATAGTTGGATGAAGGGGAGGAAGGTGATAGGTCAAAGCGGGAAGTGATGGTCAAATCTAGAGATGGTGCCCAGTTGGAGGCTTGGGACTGGAATAAGTGAGAAAATCCCAGAGGCCCTCTGTCTTCCGTGATCGCAACTTCCCTTCCCACGTGTCTGACGATGCCCTCCAGCACATATCGTTCACTTGCCACTGCACCGCCCTTGAAACCCAACCATCGCAACACAGAAAGGACAGAACCTCCTGGTCCTCATTTTCCATACCAAAATCTCTGCATATGTCGCATCATCCCCCGCCACTTCTGCCAACTCCAAACGGACCCCACCGCGAAAGATATATTTCCTTCCCCATTCGTATTAGCGTTCCAGAAAGACAATTCTCCCCGCAACTCTCGCGTCAGGTCAACACCCCACTCCTGGCATCTTTACCTGCCACTGAAGGAAATGAAAGCTGTGCCCACAGTACTCCCCAGACCTCCCGCCAAGGCCCCAAGGGATTTTGCCACATCCATCAGAAATCTATCATACCTCCATCAATGTCATCTACTGCATCTGTTGCACCCGGTGTTGGATCCTCTCCATCATAGAGACAGGATGCCTTCTGCATATTATTTGTGAGAACATCTCTGGGACAGTCGCACCCACCAACTCCAACGCCTCATGTCTGAACTCTTCAATTCTCCCTCCCACTCCGTCAATGACATGCAGGTCCTGGGCCACCTTCATTGCCAAACCGTTACCACCCGACTATTGGAGGAAGAATGCCTCATATTCCGGCTTGGGTCCCTGCAACCACACGAACAAATGTGGGCTTCAACAACTTCCTCGTTTCCCCTTCCTCCACAATTCAGCACCGGAATCTGCAACTGTCCATCACTCCGCCCTCATACTGATCACCTGCTTCATCTGTATTCACCTGTTGCTTTCTCAGCTACCTTCCCCCCACAAACCCCAACTCCCTTCCATTTATCTCTCGGCCACCGCCGACACACCACATTCCTGATGAAGAGCTTATTCACGAAATGTCGATTCTCCTGCCTCTCAAATGCTGTCTGACCTGCTGTGCTTTTCCAGTTACACACTCTCCACTTCCGTCAGATCATGGCGGAATTGAAAATTATATGATTGCCCAAAAAGAAGGATGCTCAGTTGTTTGCAAAAACCACAGGTCATTTGTTTCAACGTTAGTGGTGATGAAGCTTTTGGAAGTGAAATTGATAAAATGTCTGTTATTTAAGAAAGATGGGGAAATATTAAGTTCGTGTATGTTACTTTTCAGTAACTTTCTAAAGATTTTCTGCAATGTAATTTTTGTTTTTAGATTTGCAGCATACTAATGTTGAAGTGCTGAAAACGAATTTCAGATCAGGATTGACAGACTTGTCTTCAAGAATGGATCCAATGTAATGACGTGCTCAACAGCAACACGGATAGAAATTCGCCCCAATGTCACAAACTACAAAATCGTCAAAAAATATTTTCCGAACAGGGCAATGTTTTAGTTATTTTCCCAATATTTAGTGATCAGGATACAGGTTTTCTCGAAAGCATAGCAATATTACCGTCTTTGATGTTTAGGGTTGAATCTAAGTCAGTGCCAGGGTATGAGTCTCAGTCAGTGACAAGGATTGAATCTTAGTCCATGACGGGGATTGAAACTCAAACACTGACTCGACTTGAATGAGTGATAGTGATTGATCGCCTTTCAGTCAGTGGAATATGAATCTCAGTCAGTGACAGAGGTTGAGCTACAGTCAGTGACAGGAATTCGGTGACGATTAGAGAATAGAATTTATTGTGAACTGTGAGTGAAATAGTGTCAAATGGCAAAAGGGCCCGAAAAAATTGGTCGAATGAAAAGATGAGGGCCAATGACCTTTCAATCAGAAATGTATGAATTGATATCTGTGCTGAGAAACGTAATTCAGAATAATAGGCTTGGAAAGAAAAAAGGAAAAGGATGCAATTCTAGAGGAGACAGAGGAGCGGAGAGCGCTGAATGCATAAGTAAAAATTGTTTAACCGAGCAGGAATCTTTCAGGGAACACCTATATTTGACCCACGGGGAAATTTGGCTGGATGTCAGGCAGTGATAGTCACAAACATATCATAAAAGTGAAAGCTCTAACTCATACACTCGTTATGGACCAGACTAGACCGCCTCCAAACATTTCTAGAAATTTACCCAAACCTTAATTTTGCGAGTTGCTTTAAGCAGATGCAGTGCGGATATTCCAAGTGGGGATGCAACTGATCAAACCACTCAGTTAAAGAAAAGCAGGATTTATTCACAGGATTATGGACTGAAACGCGATCAAAAGAGAACAGAATACCGAATAACGTAACCGATCCAAAAACGCAACCAGATCAACCCAAAATAATGATGCTGTTCTAAAAACTTGCATCAATCCCCACATTCACCATTGGCACAAAAGGAAAAAGAAAAAAAATCACTGGGTCGCAAATGAGACAGATACAGCTCGCAACATGGAACACCGTCTTCCGTGTAGCTCTTTCTTGGTCCAGCAGCCTTAACCTAACGGACTTCACTCAGTGAACTAACAGACTGACAAAACCAGATCAAACCAGAGATGCACTTCATTCAGAGAAATGGTCACACCCCTGTCATTTCAAAAACGTTGTTTTTCTTATTACCTTCAAAGCCATTTGGCTGAGGCAGTAATTGTTAACTATAATGAAATTGATCCTATAACGCATCGAAGCCACATTTTTCAGAATCTATACTTTCGCTGCCTCACAGAAAAACTACAAACAGCATAAATTCGTGAATGGAGGAGAATTATAACAGATGACAGACCCAAAAGGGCAATATCCAGTATGGAGTCGTTTGCTGAAAGAGGCGTGTCAGTTATTGTGTTTGAACAGGATGAATGTGATTTATTTAATGTTTTATTGTATTGGGACAAGTTCAGCTTGTGAGGTTTTGCGGGATTTTGTATTGGAGATGGTGTACATGTGAGCTGGTATGTGGGTAATTTCATTATAGACAGAATGCATGATATAATATCGGGGTTGTTTCATAAGGAGACGGTGTATGTAAGATCGGGTGTGGGTTATTGAATAGTGGACAGGGTAGGTGTGAGATGGAGTGCAGGTTCCTGTGGAAGAAAAGCGTGTGCATGAGTCGTGCTATATGATCCTTTGTATCGGACAGGGATTGTGCAAGATGGGGAGGAGACTCATGCCCGAAAGTCGATTCTCCTGCTCCTCGTATTCTGTCTGACCTGCTGCGCTTTTCCAGTAAAACATTATCAGCTCTGATCTACAGCATCTGCAGTCCTCACTTTCTCATTGCAGGTCTATAAAGCCCTGGTGAGACCATGCTTGGAATATTGTGTTTAATTCTGCTTGCATCATTATAGGAAGTATGTGAAAGCTTCAGAGAGGGTGCAGAGGAAATTTGCCAGGATGCGAACTGGACTGGAAGGTCTGTTTTCTGAAAAAAGTTTGTAGTATCTAAGGCTTTCCTTATTGGAGTGCAGATGGATGAGAAGTGACTAGATAGAGATGTATGGCATGATAAGAGACATATATAGAGTGGATAGCCAGACACGGCAGAAAAGGCGATCACGAGCGGGCATACTTTAAAGTAATTGGAGGAAGAATGGGGAAGGCACCAGAGATAGGTTGTTTACACAGGGAGTGTTGGGTGCGTGGAATGCAATGCCAGTGGTGGTAGTCGTGACAGATAAATTCAGGATATTTCAAATAATCTTGTATAGGCACATGGAAGATATTAAAATGAAGGATATGTAGAATAGTTTGATCTTGGAGTTGTATAAAAGGACAGCACAACATTAAGGACCTAGGGACATATACTTTGTTGTACTGCTCTATGTTCTGTGTATCCAGAACCCCACCGTTCGCATTCCAACGACAACAGGTTACAGCGTGGGCCACTGATGCACAGTGCGATTCCACAGGGTATTCCCTTCCTGCTCCATGATGTGGTAAAACTTCACTTTACATCCGACATGAGCCTGCAGCGTTAATTGGGACTTCTGTTTAAAGAATATCACCTCCAGTCTCAAGGATATAATTTTGCAGATATCACTTCCTAGAAGGAAGTGATTGGAATTGGGCCGTTTTAGGATATTTCAGATTGCAGATCTTTCCCCCAGACCATCCCCCAGCTCCTGTTTCCATTTCCCAACCCAGCTGCAAAAATACATTTCATCCTTTATCTCTCTCTCATTCCAAAACACACTGACTCTTTTTGTCTGCATCATTTGTGCTTTTTAACCCCTTCGCCCAACAAACAATAACCTTCTGCTGTCAAATACTTCGATCTCCCCGCCCCCCCTCCCCCCGCCACTTCAAACAACCACGACTCACATTGCTGTGTGTAGGATTGGTTTACAGTTTCAAAAAACAATAATTGGAAGTTGGAGAGGGTGCGAGAGAGGGGATAGAGAAAGAGATGGATAGATAGAGAGAGAGATATATCCCTTGCAGACATTCACGGAATTGAAACGAGCAACCTGTGTCTAACTTATCCAAACATCATATTCAATCACCCTGGCCAATGAACATCACATAAATCATCTGACATTAGATCAAATCTTTGCAGAGATCTTCTTATTGAAGGTTTTAATGTCGTCCTCGCGGAGTCATGTGTGTAAGACACTCACTGGATATTGATGTATTTGTGACAAATGCTAAGATCCCAGTTGACAGGGGTTAAACCTATTTACAAAAAATGACTGGGCTACAATCAAACAGGCGTCAGTTAAGGTATAGCCTCAAAACCCAGGATCCCTCGGAGAAAATTAAACCTTGGGATAAATAAACACACAACTCACATGAGCCCCACCTGGTGCAGCCCGTTGACAAGGCCTCAGGCCTAAGAACCTTTCTCCCCGTCTGAACGTTGTTCTTGCCCAAGGCCTTCCTCGTTCCTATCATTTTGGATTTTCAAGTTGCAGCTACCCCAACAAAAGTTGCTCTGGATAAAAGAGAGAACCGAGTAGTTGAACCGGGAACGAGAGCATGTTGAAGGAATATTGCGCAGCAAGATCCCGGATTTAAATTCACCCACCACCCCAGAAGCAATGTATTCTAAGTTGGCGGTCGTCGAAATTAAATCGACTCCACTCAAAATTTAGCAAGAGCAAAGAAAATGTTTAATTTTAACCTCTGCAGGGGCCCGATACATTGGCAAGACGCCTCATGTAAGGGGCTCCTGATATCTCCCATATGTTTCCTTTATACGATAATTCACTTCTCCTTATCAACACCTCAAGGCCAGGAGCCTGGAACATTCCAAATATGGAGTTGTTTTCCTCATTCCTTGATGGTTGATATAGTGGTTTACTGGTCTTGTATGTAGTCTTACATTTTTTTCTGTCTGTCTGGAAGTCTTTGCAAAGTCAGGCCCTTACTTCTTTGTTTTGCTATGCTTTTATAGATCTCACAATAAATGTTAATTTTCCATTACGTTACTCCCCCCTTTTGTCATTTTATGACAATAATTAAATAAACGAAAATAGAGAGCCAGATAGCTTTACAACAAACTGCTTAGCAAGCACAGGCCTTTCCTCAGAAACCATCTGCATGTTACACAGTATTCTGGTGGTATTGTCACTTCCTCTGGTGTGCCCTGTACAGAGCCTGTTTTCACACGTCACACACTTCAACATTACAGTATGGTGGGATCCATGCAAACGGAACTTCCTGCTGTGGGGTCTCTGATCTTTTTGCCATTTGGTATCCCGCTGCACACATAAGCAAATGCTGGAGACAGGTACACAAGCAGCAACCGATATAAAGCACTGTGAGTATGACCAGTCCTACAACCAGTATAGCGTGTAGGATCCAATACCCCCATCCTCTCCAAAGGAATGTAAGCCATTTGAACCAGAAGTCATCTGCTGGGAGAGGAGGCCTTATTGCCGACTCCATATGATTTATTACACTTGTGATTTTCTGGGACTCATCAGGAATATTAAAACAGCATGAGGTACTTAACGTTTTGCAGATGGCCTCTCTCTCGGCCGTAAGTATATCTGGTACTTATCGATTTCGTGTCACTGCTTCCCATACTGCCGTTAACTCAGTACTAATGAGTGTTAGACTTTCCTTAGTCTCGTTTGCTTACAGTTTATTTTTACCATAGGCAAGGCCATTAATCTTGTTTATTGCCAAAATTGTCCCTGCTCCCAAGAGAATACACCACCCAATATTCGTTCCTGGTGTAGTCCAGGGGCCTGCGAGTGTGTACCCATTCAATGCTTTGAGATGTCCCTTCGGCTTCGCCAGTTACTGGCCTTTGGGACGAACATTGTGGTGCCAGTGAACAGTCGCATTTCTTGCCAGGCTCTCTGTAATTGGTTCGGCAGTCCACCGATGGGCTGTGTGCAAACATATCCAACAAGGGTAGCCAACCTCTAATCTCCGGTGCTGTATTAGGGCCAAAACACAAGCACTACTCCATTCATATCTAGCGATGGCCCTTCGCACCTCCCAACTTCCTGCCGTTGCATTGATGCCATTTATGTCATGAAGGCCAATTCCACTACCGAGTTAGATGAGCTCCTGAGTCCCGGCCAATGCCCTCCAGATTCTGGCGTGACATTAATGCTCTCTGGCCTGCTTGGGGTTAGGTCCATACCTGCTTGGGGTTAGGTCCATGATATGGTTTCTTGGTTGCGGTGCCCTGGTGATACGATTTCCTGTAGGACCTTCTGCACCACAGGTCCTACAGGAAAATCGTATTGTTCTGCACCACAGGTCCTACAGGAAATCCATCTGTAAATGTCCAAAGGGTCTTTCGGGTTGAGCGTGTGCTGCCTGACCTCTCTGTACTCCCCTCCCTACATTATTAGTGGCACAGATAACACATCGTTGACAATATTTCTGGGAATATTGAGTAAATCCCTTAGTGTATTAGTTTCCAAAATACTGTGATACATCCCACCTTTTAACACATGGTTCTTATCGCGTGTCAGTTTGGCATAGAATTGGAATAACGATCGCAATTGACTGGGTTAACCATTGGGGACACACCACACCACTTCCCCAATGCTGCACCCTGCCCTTGTCCAGTCACGCTTTTCCGGCGTGGCCTGCGACTCAACTCTCTTATGTCTGTTGTTGGGTTACAAATCTTTGTCATACACATGTCAAACTGATCACTTGATGAATGCTGGGCTGCCATCCTTGCCGCTACGTCCGCCTTTGCATTGCCTTGAGAAACGGAATCGTTATTTTTCATAGGAGCTTCATATTTACACACAGCAATTGATTTAGGCAATGCGACCGCGTCCAGGAGGTCAGAAATCAGGCCACGGTGTGTGAAGGGCATTCCGGTGGAGGCCAAGACCCCCTGTGTTTTCACAGTGTTAAAAATTCATGTACAACCCCGAATGCATATCTACTGTCAGTGTAAATATTCTCTCTCCTTCCCTTAACCAATTTACATTACTCAGTCAAGGTAATCAGCTCCACTTCGTCACTTCGGTGCACCTCAACGGTTGCGTAATGTGGGGCAAACATTCTACAGTAGGACATAGATGAGAAGGGAGTGATCCTGCTTTAACTACCTCCTGGATAGTTACAACAACATACCTAAAACAATTCCGACTTGTCTCCTTGCTGCTGAATGCTGTTCCGTCCACAAAAACACTCCATATCTGGATTCCGAAGTGGCGAATCCTGAAAGTCTGGTCTCGAGCTTCAAATGTCATTAGTTAAACATCACAGTCATGTGCTTCTTCATGTCATTCTGTGGGGAGAAGGCTAGAAAGGTTAAGGATGTTACATTGCTTTCTGGTAATGTTAGTAACATAGGATTGTATCTGAGCCAATGTGCTGCCGACATGTGTGCTGTCTTCTGCTCGGAAAGTAGGAAGGATACCGCATGTGGGATAAGTAGGCTAATTCTCTCTGGACGCGACAACAGCATTTTCACCTGTGGGATGGCTTGCAGGTATCTAGGCAATCCTGACGCTATGGGATCGAGATTAGCTGAAAAATAATCTACCGGTCCCAATATTCCCCCATGATCCTGCAACAGCACCGATGTCATGCATCCACGCTTCCCATCTACCGTTTGTACAAAAGGCTCGTTTGGATTCGGCATCCACAGTACAGGTGTAACTTGGAGTGCCACTTGTAAGTCAACAAAGGCACCGTCGACCTCTGGTGTCCATTGCAACGGACTCTGGTTCTGCTATGCTTTGTCATGTGCTTTGTCATTTCGGGGCGCCTGAACGGTTGCGTAATGTGGGGTAAACATTCAACAGTAGGAGCACATGCCGAAAAAGGATGGCAATTGTTTTTTCGTGTGAGGCATTTCAAGTCGCGGCATTGCTTGAACTCTGTATTGACCAATGGCCCTTGTTTCGATAATAAAAAACTTAAGAACTTCATCTGTTGTTGCACAAGCTGTATTTTTGCGACACTAACTTTAGAACATTGAACAGTACAGCACAGAACAGGCCCTTCAGCCCACGATGCTGTGCCGACCACTGATCCTCATGTAAGGTAAACCTAATGTACGAACCCTCAAATTTCTGTGACAATATGCATGTCCATCAGTCTCCTAAATATCCCCAATGACATTGCTTCCCCAACGGCTGCTGGCAACGCATTCCATGCTCTCACATCTCTATGCGGGAAGAACCCGCCTCTGACATCCCCACTATACTTTCCACCAAACAGCTTAAAGCTATGGCCCATTGTATTAACAATTTCTGCCCACGGAAATAGTCTCTGACGATCAATTTGATCTATGCCTATCATTATCTTGTACACCTCAATTTGGTTCCCTCTCTTCCTTCTTTTTTACGATGAAAGATGTCCGAGCTCAGTCATCCTCTCTTCCTAAGATAAGCCCTCAATTCCAAGCAGCATCCTGGTAAACCTCCTCTGAACCCTCTCCAAAGCATCCACATCTTTCCTATAAGAGGGCGAACAAAACAGGACACAGTATTCCAAGTGTCATCTAACCAAAGTTTTATAGAGCTGCAACAAGATCTCACGGCTCTTAAACTCAATCCCCCTGTTAATGAAAGCCAAAACACCATCTGCTTTCTTAACAACCCTGTCCACTTGGGTGTCAATTTTAAGGGATCTATGAACCTGCACACCAAGATCCCGCTGTTCCTCCACACTGACAAGAATCCTCTCTTTAATCTTGTACTCAACTTTCAAGTTCGACATTCCAAAATGCCTCACCTCGCATTTATCCACCTTGTAATCCATCTGCCACCTCTCAGTCCAACTCTGCATCCTGTCAATATCACGATGCATCCTACAACAGTTCTATATACTGTCAACGACACCGCCAACCTTTGTATCCTCTGCAAAATTGCTAACCCATCCTTCAATCTCCCGATCCAAGTCGTTAATAAAAAATACAAGGGGTAGAGGCCCAAGAGCAGAGCCCTGTGGAACACTACTCACCACTGACTTCCAGGCAGAATACTTTTGTTCCACTTCCACTCGCTGTCTTCTGTCGATCAGCCAATACTGTATCCAGACAGCTAAATTTCCCTGGATCCCATTCCTCCTGACGTTCTGAATGACCCTATCATGGAGAACCTTATCAAATGCCCAGCTGAAGTCCATGTACACCATATCCACCGCTCGACCCTCATCAACTTGTTTCGTAACATTCTCAAAGAACTCATTAAGATTTGTGAGGCATGACCTGCCCCTCACAAAGCCGTGCTGACTGCATTTAATCTAGCCATGCTCTTCCAGATGGTCATAAATCCTACCCCTCAGAATCCTTTCTAACACCTTGCAGACGACAGACGTGAGACTGACTGGGCTGCAATTGCCCGGGATTTCCCTATTTCCTTTCTTGTAGAGAGGAATTACATTTGTCTCCCTCCAGTCCTCAGGTATGACTCCGGTGGAAAGCGAGGATGCAAAGATTTTGTCAAGCGACGAAGTAATCACATTTCTTGCTTCCCAAAGCAGACGAGGACAAATCTGGTCTGGCCCTGGCGACTTGTCTATCTTAATGTTTATGAAAATGTTCAGCACATCAGCTCCTTCAATGTCTATCCGTTCCAGCATGCTTACCTGCTCCTCAACTGTTTCGTTCACTACAAGGACCTTTACTTTAGTAAAGACAGAAGCAAAAATCTCATTTAGGGCTTCCCCTACCTCCGCAGACTCTATACACAAGTTTCCTATGCTATCCCTGATCAGCCCTACTCTTTCTTTGATTCTCTTAATCCTCACATACGTGCAAAATGTCTTTGGATTCTCCCTAATCCTTCCTGCCAAGCCTTTTGGATGCCTCCTTCTGGCTCTTCTCAGACCATTTTTGAACTCCTTCCTCGCCTGCCTGTAATCCTCTAGAGCTGAGCAAGTCCCTTGCTTCCTCTACCTTACGTAAGCTGCCTTCTTTCTTTTGACGAGGCGCTCCTCCGCTCTCGTCATCCAAGGTTCCTTTATCTTGCCCCTTCTTGCCTGTCTCAGAGGCATACATTTATGCATCACTCGCAACAACTGTTCCTTAAACATCTCTCCATGTATATAGTGCACTTTCTGTGGAACAATTGCTCCCAGCCCATGCTTTCCAACACACGTCTGATAGCATCATAGTTTCCTTTTCCCCAATTAAATATCCTCCCATTGTGCCTGCGTCTCTCCTTTTCCATAGATATGTAGAATGTGAGGCAGTTGTGGCCACTATCACCAAAATGCTCTCCCACCGCAAGATCTGATACCTGCCCCGGCTCATTGCCGAGGACCAAATCCAAAATGACCTCTCCGCTCGTCGGCCTGTCAACGTCCTGAGTTAGGAAAGCTTCCTAATCACATCTTACAAAAACAGCTCCTTCCAAATCATCTGCTCGAAGGAGGTTCCAATCAATATTGGTAAAGTTAAAGTCACCCATTACAACAATCCTACTACATTCACACTTTTCCAAAATCTGCCGACCTATGCTTCCTTCAATCTCCTTGCTGCTATTGGGGGGCCTGTAGTAAACCCTTAATAAGGTGTCTGCTCCCTTGCTGTTCCTATTTTCCACCCACACTGACTCAGTAGGCAGACCGCCCTCGACAATGGTAACTTCTGCAGCTGTGATACCCTCTCTGATTAGCAGTGTTTGCACCCTTTCCTCTTCCCTCTCCCTATTCTTTTTAAATGTTCTAACATTGGAACATCCAGCAACCATTCCTGCCCCTACGAAACCCACATATTTGATCGTAGCTCTAAGCTCATCACTTTTATTCCTGATATTCCTTGCATTAAAGCAAACATACTTCAAACGATCCCTTGGTTCTTTCCCAGGAAATTTCTTCCTATTGGCTGTGTTACCTCTTGCTCTTGCCTCATCTCCATCAACTCTCACCACCGGTATATAGCTCAGACTGCCACACCCCTGCCATACTAGTTTAAACCCTCCTGAGCCACTCAAGCAAACCTTCCACCCAGAACATTGGTCCCCTTCCAGTTCAGGTGCAAACCGTCCTTCAAGTAGAGGTCCCACCTTTCCCAGTAGGCATCCCAATTATCTACCCTCCTGTAACCATCCCTCCTACACCAGCTGCGCAGCCACGTGTCAAGCTGCGCCCGCTCCCTGTTCCTCGCCCCGCTATCTCGTGGCACCAGTAGGGAATCGAAAACACTACTCTGTTCGTCCTGCTCTGCAGCTTCCACCCTAACTCCTGAAATCCCTTTTTATATCCTCGATCCTTTTCCTGGCTACATCATTGGTGCCAGTATGTAACATATGTAACAATGGCTTTATGCCCTTCCGTCGCTACATTGCAGAGCAACGCAAGGATATCTCTCTCACATTGTTCCTCTGTTAGTTCTGTTATTAAACAGTCGTCTGCAAATTGCTGAAACGCTGAGCCAGGGAAAGGACCAGGAATCTCCAGACTCCTGCATAGAGCCTCATTATGTATGGTGGTGGACTCACAGTAACCTTGACAAAGTCCTGTGAAGGTATACCATCTCCATTTGAATGAAAAAGCGAAGCAGAATTGACTATCTGGGTGCACCGGTACACTATAGAAGGCAATTGTTAAAGGCACAACAGAGAACCATTTACTGTACGTGGAATTTGACCCAATATGGGATTGGGGTTGGGAACATTTGGGGCGCGCGGCACAACAGCGTTATTGACTGACTGCAGGTCTTGAACAAACTTCCATTCCTCAAGTTCACCTGGAAAGTTTCCCTTTTTGACCAGAAAAAAAGGCGTCCTCACCGGTGAGTTTTCATAGGGGATTATCACTCCAGCCTTTCGGAGGGTTTCAAAGACTGGAGTAATTCCTTCTATAGCCTCGGGCTTTAACGGGTATTGTGCACTGCAAGGACGAGACTCAGACTTCGAGGTTATTCTTATGGGTTCACAGCCTCATATGAGCCCTATATCATCTTTGCCTTTTGCCCACAACTCAGTCGGGACAGTTTAAAACTTTGGGTCCGTGACTTCTATATTCGGAAAACGCCTGGCTTCCCTCCTAAGCTCTTCAGGGCTGGTGGGGTTTACCTGCACTTCCCCATCTGTCTGGGGCAGCCAATTGAGTTTCTTTCTATATGTCCGCATATCTGCATTGAGCCAGATACCCACATCGTGCCTGAAAGCCCAATCTTTCTCTTTCTGTGCATTCAGTACTCATTGTCCCAAATCATGCCACCTGTCGTTCGACGCCTTCGGGAGTGACAAGTGAGGAAAAGAGCCTTCCACATCAAAAAGATAGCATTTATTTGCCGACACAGATACTTTGAATAAGTTCACGTTGCTTGCACATCTGTGATAATTCTAATAAAATTCGCACAATAACAACTGATCTGGTTTAACCAATCTCCTGAACCAATCCTTCTCAAATGATTCATTCGGGTCGTCGCGGTGTTTATGTGCTCTACTGTGCAGCATACCCCAGCACAAAAATCTTTGTTAATAGGATTAACATGGTTACTTGCTTCCAGGGCATGTGAATCACTCATTGAACTTATCGCTTTCTTTCACAATCGCCACTCATAGACATACATCAGTTGTCGTGAGTCATAGTTTACAGCCTGCACTAGTAAATCTTCTTTTCGTATTACCTGCAAGCCCATGGGAATATTGAGCAAATTCAACCCCAGTGTCTCCATGAAATCCCGAGGCATCAGATTTAAAGGATAGAATACTGATAACAGAAATGAGAATTGGAATGATCCCCCAATTCTGTTTTTGCACAATTTGGGTGCGATAAATCTCTCTCGTATCTCGACTCCTGATGCACCCATTGAGTTCAGGAACCTTCCATTCATCTTTTTTTGCGTCGACTCTCTAAACTGGATTGATTTAAGGACTGAATATATTGCCCCTGTATCGACCAAAAAGGTAACTGGTGTATGTTCCACCTGTAACAAAGAGGTAGGCATTGACTTATATGCATCATCGTTATACTGAACATATTGTCCACGCTTCGCAATCTCAGCACTCAATATGGAAGTGGGACGTGTTTCAGTGCCCGTAAAGTTAGTAGAAGAGGTTAGCATAAGCAAGTCTTCGTTGCCAAGCATAAAGGAAAGAGGCTTACCTGTATCTTATAAGCTGCCTACCTCCACCACAGCCTTCCCCCGTTAATCATCCTGCTGTCCAGCCTGCAGGGCCGATTGAGGCTTGCTATTTCGTCCTTCATTGCATTGATGAAGCTGTTTCTCAGGTGTGCCTCATACGGCGTGATCTCTGCCCCCGTTATGTCCTGGGATGGTGTCAGTCCACTATGGGCGTTATGAACTTCAGTGAGGCATGTAAGGTACTCGGACACTATCTCACCTTCCCGTTGTTTACACATTGCAATTTTGTTCATGACCATTCGTACTGGGAATGCCTACCTACAGGCGTTGTCAGCGCTGCAACCGAAGCATTAAAGGTGCTGTTCAGTTCCAAATGCGGGTTGGTTGCCCTGGCATGGACGTTTGTAGCTGGCCAGTTATACTTGATTTTTGTGACATTGGCATCCAGGTTTCGTCCACGGAGACGTCTTATCGCATGTGATGTTGGACGGAACTCGGTACAGAACTTTGTCACTTCTTCGTGAACTTCACTCCAATCTCGTGTGGCTCAGGTAACTGCCCATAGGCCTTTCCAAATCATTCATGGTCGACGGCTGGTGGACCAACAACCGGTACCCTTCTGGACCTGGAACTTCAGCCATTGGTGCTTGCAAAACCACCTGGTTGGGGGATCATACGCCAGTACGCTCGCCGTTTGTAATGGTGTGAACACGGACAGGCCCCGGATGACTTTCCGTGTTGAATTGGCCATCTTCCTTTTGGGCTTCTTGCTTCAATTTGTTGCGGGTATGAGATGCTACCAGTGATTCAGCAGACCCTGAGGTGGTGGCCGCTGACTTGGAGGTGGATCTCGTAGGAGGGCTGTAGGTCTCGCAGGGCAGTCACCAAGGTCAGGATCTGAAACAGAATTAAGACACTGTACAGATTCGTTAGATTATTTTCCACGCGCGTCTGCATGTGTGATGGTGTATGTACGCTCATTTGATCTATCTTTTACTTGAGATTTCCTTTCCCTGATATCAGCCTCAGCCTTCTGCATGGTATAAGCACTCCAATTCACTGGTTCTATTTTGCCCTTCTATTTCTCCTTCTCTCTCTCTCTTCTGACCGTGACCTCAGTATTTCCAACTGCCTTTTACTCAAACTTCCTCCCTCCGGAAAAACCCATGCCTTGATCCACAATTCTAACTGATTTACAGACTCTAGACCATAATTATTTAACATGAATTTTATTTTTGTTTGACGATTTCCAATTCCTCTGTGGTTCCTCTTTCTGTTTCCTCTTGCTGGAGCCCCTTTTTAGAGTTATTGGAAAAGTGTTCAGCGCTCTCTCTCTCTCTCGTGGTACCGTTATCTTTATTGCCAATATGGCTTGCTTTTACCTCCGGAGGTCCACTTAAACTGAGCGCATCCGCCTCAATGCCTTGGTTTTCGTCAACCAAGAGACCACATACCCGGTACATCTTTGCTGAGTTAAACACAGGCAGTGGTGGCTCCAAGTTTAAAACTAACCTTAAACTTGCTGTCACTTAAGCACTTTCGAGACGGTAATCCCTTCCCTTGATTTTTGCTCGAATACCACGCGAGAGTACACAGGACTCTCGTCCTGATTTACTTATTCTATAAAAAACAGTCTCTATATAGGGTTAGGTAAGCCACAACTCTTAACCCGACCCTCTTCGATTTGGACGCCGGCGCCATGGCGATCCACAGCTTCCCAGCCATCTCACACTAAGGGGCCAATTTAGCCCTCGAGATAAAGTGAAAAATCCTTCAAGGCTTTGGCGCCTGTGCCTCCAGGGAATCTTCAGAATCTTACCCAGTAGCGAGGTCCTGACAAGCCCCCACGTTTACAGTCGTGGAAATTTAATCGACGCGACTCAAATGCGAGCAAGAGCAAAGATAACGTTGATTTTCAGAATCTGCCGAATCGATCCAATACATTGGCAAATGCTGTATGTAAGGTGCACCTAAGGGTTTTCACATATTCCTTTCATACTATACTTCGCCTTTCCTTATCTCATCTCAAGGCCAGGACCCTGGAACATTCGAGTTCCTTTACACATTGGAGTTGTTTTATTCATTCCTTGACTGTTAATATGACGGTTTACTGTCCTTGTAACATACTGTCGGTATATTTTTACGTCTGCCTGTAAAAGCTTGTATAGTCAGATTTTTACTTCTTTGTTTCAACGATGCTTTTACTGATTTCTCAATAAATGTTAACTTTCCATTACAATGACATTTTTTTTCATTCCGCCCTGTCTTTATTCTTCATGGTTTTTTACATCTTCATCATGTCTCCTCTCAAACTCCCCGACTATAAGTTAAAAACAGAACAAGCTCAGTCTGACCAATGTCTCTTCATACCTCAACCTCTTCATCCCGGACAATATCCTGGTAAATTACCTCTCCAACGTTTCCATAACTATCATATTGCTGCTACATGTGAATACTCGAGCGATAATCGAATGGACAAATAAAATTAGTGACGCAGAAACCCAGCGAAACTGTTCTTTTCCAACAAAGTCTCTTATCCTCAATACTGCCCTGTTTCCTTGTCCTGATCCTGACACCACAACAATCGTTTGTCTATGCCAGTAAACGCTATAAATGTCCATTAATATAACAATAACGATATCCAAATGGATCAAGAGCTTGAAGTTCTTGATACTGAGATTTGGGCACGTTCGGCAAGCACCGGTAACCCCATCAGCAGAGACTGAACGGCGTCAATGTGAAATTGAGAGTTAGTTTGTGCAGTGCCTCAGGGAATTGGCAGGACGGACGTAAAGTCGTTTAGTAATTGTGACAGAGAGAGAGGTGTCCGTGAATGTGTGGGTTAAAAGCATGATATGTGATTCACAGAGATGGCAGACAGCAGTGGTTTGAAGGTTAAAAAATCGTCAGCTCGGAGAATAGTTTCATGTCAAAATGGTTGCCTCTTTCCCGCGTTTGTTTACCAAATATTACATTAAGTAAAACAGGAAGGATGCCCATTGCCGCGACTCCATTCACATTGAAGTTGTTGAGGCCACAACGCAGAGTACTTACTACTATACGATTACAGCGCTAAATGGAGAAGTGGATTACAATAAAATGATAAGTACAGTGGCACCGGATATGTCAACAACAACATAAGTTGCGCAACAGGAACACTTGCCAAACAGTGGACTGAGATGTGGGAACTAAAAATGGGTTAAATCTGCAACTTCAATTCCAGAGGATATGAAGATTCAATCATTGAGTATGGTGAAGACTGAGATCGATAGATTTCTACAAAACATCAAAATGCTTTTAGCATAGTGCAGGTTATTGTTGAAATATTTTTTCAGGATAATGCAGTTTAACATAGGTTGCTTCACTAGTTCCCCACTTAAGTCAGTATCCACTGCTGCAGTTCCCGTTGCCAGGCCCAGAATCAGAGAAACTGAGTGGCGCAGCCACTAAGATCCAACAAGATGGAAACGAGCGTGCCATGACTCTGTGCGCCAATGATGCAATCGTTGTCCTCAGACGGTATCGAGGTGTATGAAATTCGTAGGCAGGGTTTTGTAACCTCAACTTTAGCAGCTTCGATTGACATGGAGCAGGGATCATTGGGATATCAGGTTCAGATTTCCAAACTCACCTGGAGCAGATTCGATTCACATGGAGCAGGGATCATTTGGACATCGGGCTGTGAGCTCCAACCTCAGCTGTAGCTGCTTCAGTTGACATGCAGCAGGGAACATAGAATATAGAACAATACAGCACCGAACAAGCCCTTCGGCCCTCGATGTTGCGCTGACCTATGAACTATTGTCAGCTCGTAAACCTCAACACTATCCCAAAATCATCCATGTACTTATCTAAGTCTTGGTTAAATCTGCCTAATGTGGCTGAGTTGAATACCTCAGCAGGTAGGCCATTCCACGGTCTGAACACTCTCTGCGTGAAGAACTTGCCTCTGACATCAGTTTTAACACTATCAGCCCTCAATTTATTGTTACGCACTCTCGTACAAGCTGACGTCATCATCCTAGGAAAAAGTCTTTCTCTGTCTATCCTATCTAATCCTCTGATCATCTTGTATATCTCTATCAAATCTGGTATGCAGGGACAGTCTTACGAGGAAAGGCTGAGTGACTTGAGGCTGTTTTCATTGGAGAGAAGAAGGTTGAGAGGTGACTTAACAGAGACGTGTAAGATAATCAGAGGGTTAGATAGGGTGGACAGACAGAGCCTTTTTCCAAGTATAGTGACAGCGAGCACGAGGGGGCATAGCTTTAAATTAAGGGGTGATAGATATAGGACAGTTGTCAGAGGTCATTTCTTTATTCAGAGAGTAGTAAGGGTATGGAATGCTTTGCCTGCAACGCTAGTAGGTTGGCCAACTTTAAGTACACTTCAGTCGTCATTGGACAAGCATGGATTACTGTCGGTTGGATGAGTTTCAGATTGGTATGACAGGTCGGCGCAACATTGAGAGCCGATGGACCTGTACTGCGCTGTAATATTCTTTGTTCTACAAATCCCACCGTTGCCTTCTTCTTTCCAATGAAAAAAGATCCAAGTCCCTCAGCCTTTCCTCATAAGACGTTCCCTCCAGAAGAGGCAACAAACTGGTAAATCTCCTCTGCACCTTTTCCAATGCTTCCACATCCTTTCTGTAATGGGGCGACCAGAACTGTATACAATATTTCAAGTGTGGCCGCACCAGCGTTTTGTATAATTGCAGCATGATATTGCGGTTCTCGAACTCAATCCCTCTACCAATGAAACCTAACACACCGTTTGCCTTCTTAACAGCACTATCCACCTGGGTGGCAACTTTTAGGGATCTATGCACATGGTCTCCAAGATCCCTCTGCATATCCACATCTCCAAGAATCTTTCCATTGAGCCAGTACTCTGCCATCCTGTTTTTCTTCCCAAAGTGCATCACCTCACATTTAGCTGCATTGAACTCCATTGCCACCTCTCAGCCCAATTCTGCAGTTTATCCAAATGCCCTTGCAACCTGTAACATTCTTCCAAACTGTCCACGACTCCATAGACTTTAGAGTCAACTGCAAATTTACTAATCGATCACCCTATGTCTGTGTCTCAGTCACTTATACAAATGACAAACAGCAGTGGTCCCAGCACTGATTCTTGTGGAACACCACTAGTAACTGAACTCCAGACTAAATATTTTACATCAACCACCACTCGCTGTCTTCTTCCAGAAAGCCAGTTTCTAATCCAAACTGCTGAATCAACCTCAAATCCATGCCTTTGCATTTTCCCCAACAACCTACCATATGGAACATTATCAAAGGCTTTACTGAAATCCAAGTATACCACGTGACCTGCGCTACCGTCATCTACATGTTTGGTTACCTTCTCAAAAAACTCAATGAGGTTTGTGAGACACGACCTGCCCTTGACGAAACCATGTTGAGTATCTGAAATCATATTGTTGAATGCTAGATGATTATAAATCTTATCTCTTATAATCCTTTCCAAAATCTTTCCTATAACAGAAGGAAGGCTCTCTGGTCTATAATCACCTGGGTCATCTCTGGTACCCTTCTTGAACAAGGGCACAACATTTGCAATCCTCCAATCCTCAGTTACTAAACCCGTAGACAATGATGACTGAAATATCAAAGCCAAAGGTTTGCTATCTCCTCACTACCTTCCCAGAGAATTCTCGGATACATCACACCTGGTCCAGGGGACTTTTGTACTTTCACTCCTTCTAGAATTGATCACACCCGTGCGTCACTAACCTCAATCCTTTTTAGTCGAATAACTCGTACCTCATTCGTCTCCTCCACAATATTCTCCTTTGCCGGAGTGAACACCGATGAGAAATATTCAATTAACATCTCTCATCTTTCTGCAGGGTCCACACTCAACTTCCCACTTTTGTCTTTCACTGGCCCTATTACTACCCTAATCACCCTTAATTCCTCACATACCTACACAAAGCTTTATGGTTGTCCTTTATTCTATTTGCTAAAGACTGCTCGTGTCCTCTCTTTGCTCTGTTGACTCACTCTTTAAATCCTTCCTCGATGATCTGTAACTCTCCATCGCATGATCTGTATCATCTTACCTCATCAACACATATGCCACTTTCTACTTCTTAACAAGAGATGCAATTTCTCTTGTAAACCACGGTTCCCTTATCTTATCACTTCCTCCCTGTCTGACAGGGGCATAACTATCAAGGACACGCAATATCTGCTCCTTCAACTAGCTCCACATTTTGATTGTCTGCATCCCCTGAATTTTGCTACGTCATTCTATGCATCTTAATTCTTGCCTAATCGCATTATAATTGCGCCGGCCCAATCGATAATCTTGACCTTTCGCATGTACTGTTTCCTTTCCATCGCTAAACTCAACGTAACTGAATTATGGTCACTCTGTCCAAAGTGTATCCCCGACAACTAAATCAAACACCTGGCCTGGTTCATTACCAAGCACCAGATCCAGTGTGGTCTCCTCTCTTGCCAGCCATTCGACATACTGTGTCAGGAAACCCTCCTGTACACATTGGACAAATACTGATCCATCTGACGTATGAGAGCTATAATATTTCCAATGAATGTTGGGGCAGTAAAAGTCCCCCGTAATGACCACCCTGTTACTTTCACTCCTACCCAGGAAAATGTTGCTAATCCTCTGTTCCACCTCCCTGGAACTCTGCGGAGGTCTATAAAAAACTTCAAGAAGTGAGATCTCTCCTCTCCTGTCTGTAAACTCACCCCACACTTCCTCAGTCGACGAGTCCTCATTAAAGTCCTCTCAGCCACCGTTATACGATCTTTGAATAACAAGGCCACTCCTCCCCCTCTTTTACCGCCTCGCCTGCTTTAATGAAAGATCTAAACCCTGGAACCTGCAACATCAATTCCTCACCCTGCACTATCCATGTCTCTGAAATGGTCACAACTTCGAAGTATCGGGTACCTATCCATACTGCAAGCTCACATACCTTATTTCGGATAGTTCTGGCGTTGAAATAGACACACTTCAAACCACTTCGCTGTCTGCCAACGTATTCCTGTTACCGTGAAATCCTGTCCCTGTCCTTCCTACTCTCATCTTCCTGTGCACTGTAGCTACAGCTCCTGTTCCCATCCCCCTACTGAGATAGGTTAAACCCACCTGAATAGCACTAGCAAATTTCCCACCCAGGATATTAGTACCAATCTGGTTCATGTGAAGACAGCGCTGTTTGTACAATTCCCAACTTCCCAAGAATTATCCAAAAACATGAAACCCTCCCTCCTGTATCATCCTTGCAGTCAAGTGTTTAGCTGATACCTCTCCCTATTCCTTGCCTCTCTATCACGTGGCACGGGTAAAAATCCAAAGGTATCAACTCTGTTTGTTCTAGCTCTCAACTTCCACCCTAGCTCCCTGAAATCCTGCCTTATTTCCCTATCCCTCTTTCTACGTATGCTGTTACCTACATGGGCAACGACTTGAGGCTGGTCACCATGTCTCTTCAGGACCCCAAAGTTACGATTCGAGATATCACGGACCCTGGCACTTGGGAGGCAACACCCCAACTGCGAATCTCGTTCGTTCCCTACAAACCTTCTATCTGAGACTCTATCTATTGAGTCCCCAATGACTTACACTCTCCTCCTTTTCCTCATTCCCTTCTGCAACAGGGATAGGCTCTGTGCCAGAGACCTGGGCCACACTGCTTGCCCCTGGTAAGTCATCCACCTCAACAGTATCCAAAACGGTATGCATGTTTTTCAGTGGAACGACCACAGGTGATCCCTCCACTCACTGTTTTATCGCCTTTCGAACAGTCACCGAACTTTCTTCTTGCCTAGGAGTAACTATTTCCCTGTAACTCCTATCTATCACAGCCTCAGCCTCCCGAATTATCCGAAGTTCATCCAGCTCCCGCTCCAGTTCCAAAACATGATCTTGGAGGTGCGTGAGTTTGTTGCACTTCCTGCAGTTGTGCTTGGATGGGGCACTATTGACATCCCTGATCTCAATCATCCTGCAGGAGGCACATTGCTCTCGCTGCTACTCCCCTAGTCACAAAGTAAAAAAGATACGCTTATCTGATATGTCCCTGATCTTCAAGGCGAGAGGAGGTGATTGGGTTGGAGGCCCTACAAAGGTAGGGTCTCGGGTTGAGAAGACACTGACTAATACAGCAGGACTGTATAAAAATAAGAAGTCCCTCCTTTCCCAGAAACCGCTGCTCTCCGATTTTAAATGGAAAAACACAAATCAGTGACTCACCGCTCTCGACAGTCTCCCGGTCCAAGTTCCTGCCCTTCGAGTTGCTGCTGCTGCTGAAAAACAGGAATTGAGGACTCCACAACATTGGGACTTCAAGGTGGGGGAAAGTATCCTTGGCTATTTTAATCTGAAGCAAACTCGTTTTTCTGCAAGACAGATGCTTGCAGATTCAGGGAGGATCTGTTCAAGTGAAACATTCCAATTAGTAAGAAAAATGCTGCAAATATTCAACTCATGAAGGCGCATCTGCACAGAGAGAAACGTAAGTACTAGTTTAGATTGTCACCTTTCTTATAAGGCTGAAACTGCGTTGAATTAAATTGCAAAAACGGCATTTATCTCATTTAATGTTTTTCAATTGCTTGCGAACACACACACGTCATACAGTAATCTAGAACTCTGATATTTACCGGTAATATATGACATTGTGATCAGGCGCGAGTTTATCTCGAGTAATAAGGCAAAAGCAAGGAAGTGGATTGAGGTTTAACAGATCAGCGGTGATACCATTGAATGGCTAAACAGAGGCGATGGGCTGAACATCCTCCTACTGTTCTTCCGTGATTTGATGTTCTCTTCTGGTGGGAATGATTTTTTTCCGCAACAATAGCGACATCAGCAGAACACGCAGAAGGGTGGCAATCTCAATCCTGCTTAGATGCGGCGCCTTCTCTGTAGTTATCTCGTCAACCCCTCAGAAATGGTCCGTGAGTCACCTGCACTTTCCTATGTAACTGCAAATTACGCATTCCCTCATGCAGGCTGCTCCTGAGGCTGTTTCACATCACCTCCCTGAAGCTGAAGGAAGGTAAACAGAATATTCCTGAAATGATCAGTAAGTCAGCAGCACTTCCAGCTCTGATAAAATATGTTAAAGCTGACACCTGAACTCTGCTTTTCTTCTCTGCAAATGCGACAGGGTCTGCTGCGTCTTCTGGGATTTCTTTTCCTGAAATCTCACATAACCGCCTTCTTCAGTCTCTTGTCTTTGATGCTCGGAGACATCTGAAGACATGTTGAAACTAAAACTGAGAGAGTTTGTGCAGAGACAGAACGGAGAACCTATCTGACCTTCACTGTTGCCCAACGACAAATGCTTTCATAAGGCTTTTATTCGGTTTGATTACCTGTTTATGGAATTCCAATATTGGGTGATTTAGAGTCTTGTTCTGTTGTTCTGGCAATAAACCCACATGACATTTGTAGGTAATCAGAGAACAAAGAGGAAGTGGACAGCATCAAACAACATTGGAACTGAATTGATGTCCGCCAATGGTTTTACCAATGCAGTTTATAAATTCACCCTCGTCATTAATATGAAGAGGGGCCGTGAGACTGCAGTTTCCTTTCCTGTTGTTGAATAAAGATCATACCACCCGTGAGACGAAAGTATTTGTTGTTGATTAGAAACATTTCTTTTCGAACTCACTCTCACTGCTTTAACAGGTGGAGATGGAAACTCTGGATAGATTGAAACATAAAGTTGTATGTTTACAGATAAAGTTGAACAATACGAGTATAATGTTG
>NC_057717.1:45324804-45332710 GCF_004010195.1 Chiloscyllium plagiosum | reverse complement strand
CCGCCCTTTTCCACTTCAATGTTTCAGCATCTCATTTCTCGCCCTCTGTCTTTCTCGTTGATACATCATGGAATGGACTGGGGAGATTGAGTCCCGTCCGTATGTCACAGGGAGGAACCAGGAATTATGCTCGCCCCTTCTTCAGACACAACGGAAGGGAGACAATTTGGTTCTGGGTTGGGGTGTGTGGAATAGATTCCAATATAGATATGCTTAGGCATCTCACAACAAAATTCTTGCAAACACAATGGCAGAACAAGTGACTGACTGTGTTACTGCACTTGGATCATTAGCAACTTAATGTTCTCTCTTACAAACAAACCTGATTCACTTTTCTCAGCTCTGTATGGGGTAGTGCATTGGATAACACGTCCGATTGACACGCTGGAGCTTCTGGGTTAATCTCTGGCTGAAGTGCAGTTTTCAACTTGTTTATTCTTCTAAATTAACATTTCCCATTGCCCTGAAGCAGTGATGAAGGTTGAATTCTTGTTCTGCAGAAATGATATTCATTTCACTGTTTCACATCAGTGAATGTCCCCGAGAGCATCAGAGGCCATGACACAGCTCTGTCAGCGGAGGGGACACTGAAATATTTCCACCCGCTGCTCAAAGGCACTTTTCCATTCCCCAAACCCACCACCCAATGACTGAGTCTCCGAGGAATGGAAAGGAGACAAAAAACAAAACTGTGTCCCCAGCTTTCTGCACCTTTAGAAACATTTTGCGAAAAGCTCTGTTTCTGCTGTTATCACTATCAGGAACAATAATTCCTGATTCCCTGACCGAAATTCGAAGCCAGGCTGTGGCGGTGAACGCGCCAAATCGTCACCACTAGCCGAAAGGATTAATTTGCTATTCAATGATTATTTCTTCTGATTAAAGTTTATCAAACTTCCGCTCTTTCATATGTCTCCGTTGTAAGTTAGAATAGTAAAACCGATCATCCAACCACTCGGAAAAAGAACGAAAATGTAACTCCAGCGAAATTTGACTTCATAACATTGGACTACCACTTCGGCAATGGGCTAGAACTCCACCGCGCTCTTTGTTGTGCCACAGAGCCGCGCACAACATTCCGAACGTTCCCTTAGAGCAAAGCAAGCTGTCCCTCGGCCGATTGTTTTCACAGTTTCCATCGTTTACCCTTGTCCAAATTTTCAGCATTGATTCAACTATGCCGATTCAATTCATCATCTGAAAACTTCTGATATATTCGGATAGTTGACCGCTTTACCACACATTGAGCAGAGAGTTTCAGATTCAATACTGACTATGATTAAGAAGAATTCCATTGATTGCAACGTTCAGTAGAATCTCTTGCGTTTGTGATAATTCTTGTAATGGAAACCTTCATTTCTTTTTCGAGAAGTTGTGCGCAATGTAGAGTTGTCCCTTTCCCTCTCTTTCCCACTCTGCTGCACACGGTTCAGTCTGATCTCAAAGGGTTAATATTTAGGAGTTTACAATCTGTCTACCACAGAGCGAGTCAGAACACGTTTCCTGCTCCTGTTAACCACCTTCACGGAACACAAGGACAAAACACTGTGGATGCTGGAAATATGCAAAACAAGCAGAGAGTGTTGGGCTGACTAAGGCTCCACAGTCTCTGGGGCAACAAATTCCAAAGGTTAACACCACACGATGTTCCCTTATCTAAGTTCGCTCTTTGGCAAGTGCTTCTGTTATGGGCGATACAGATTTCTGTGTATGTGGTGCTAACCCTGGTGTGTACTCTGGCGCTGCAGTCATTACCCCTTTTAACACTTGCTGCTGAGAAAAACCGAGGTTTGGAAACGCAAGCCGACAGAGTTTTCCTGGTGGATTTCTTGGATGAGATCAAAAAGTATTTAATGGACTCACAATCATGTAAAAGATGGTCATTTTTTACGGCACTGGTAAGAGAATGGAATTGCATCTCTGAGAGACGGTTTGCTTCGTAATTGTTCGGGTATAACTTTCATTTCCAATTAAAACAAATCTCGGTTCCATTGACAAATCTTCATAGTGAATCATTTGCTGCACGTTTCCAAACCATGTGACCTTTGTCGTCGATGCTCTTTAGCTGCACGTGTTCACGGAATTTACTTCCGTCTAAATTGCTTCTACTTTTTTTTAAAACAAGTCCTGATCCGTTGCTTCCCAGTTTATAATGGGCTTCACTTTGCACAGTAAGCTGCATTTCTCAAAACCATAAATGATTTCATACTCAGTTATAATCATCTGTTCAGGAAGTATCTTTGCACATTAAGTCATTCCAAATCCAATTGGTTTTCCCGCCCTGCCTATCTCTGCACTGTTCTGCCGTCCACCATCCCTCTCAGTCAGAGTCTGCCACAAACTCTCTTCCCCAATTACGTTCACTCCCTGTTTGCCCAGTCATCTCTCATTAAAACTTTCTTGAATCAGTTTCTACATTTGTTTCTGGGAAATCGATCATTTGGAATCTCTGAACTTGTTTCACTCGAAAGGAGAAAATTTCCTCCTACTTAGACATTCTGAACCTCTCATCATCGAGAAAATCTCTGTTAGATCGCTTCCAAAATTTTCAGGGCTCAGGTGCAGCTTTTCCAATTTTTACCAGCATCTCATGAATATAATCCTGCATACTTTCCAACGTCCTGAAAAATTATTATGTGCCCTTTCTAGTTTGTATATTTTTGGTGCAGTGAGGGCAAGGATTACGTACAATGCTCCAACTTATACAGAATATCCTGTACGATGAAGGAAAGCATGTCGCATGTCTTCTGAACCACTCTATCGACATGCATTGCCAACTTCAGCATAAAATGTACCACAACGTTTGGGAGAAGATTTGTAGCTCGGGTGCTCATTATTGTGGTTGTGTTCGCCGAGCTGGGAATTTGTGTTGCAGGTGTTTCGTCTCCTGTCTAGGTGACATCTTCAGTGTTTGGATGCCTCCTGTGAATCGCTTCTGTGATGTTTACTCAGGCATTTATAGTGATTTGTATCTGCCGCTTCCGGTTATCAGTTCCAGCTGTCCGCTGCAGTGGCCGGTATATTGGGTCCACGTCGATGTGCTTATTGATTGAATCTGTGGATGAGTACCATGCCTCTAGGAATTCCGTGGCTGTTCTCTGTTTGGCTTGTCCTATAATAGTAGTGTTGTCCCAGTCGAACGCATGTTGCATGAGTTCCATTCACTGTATAGTTCGCTCTTGAAATGGATATCCCAAAATGCATTGCCTCGCATTTGCCTGGATTGAACTCCATCTGCCTGTCCTCTGCCAAACTGTCCAATGTACTTATACTCTGCTGCATTCTTTAAAAGTTCTGTACACTTTCTGCTACTCCATCAATATTAGTGTCATCTGCAAACTTGCTAATCAGACCACCTATACTTTCCTCCAAATCTTTTGTGCATTTCAGAAACAACAGTGGTCCCAGGACCGATCCCTGTGGAACACCACTGGTGATAGTTCTTCATTTTGAGAAACTCCCTTCTGCTACTACTCTCTTTCTCCTGTTACACCGCTCGAGAAAAAGACAGAGAAAGGGAGAGGGAGTGCAAGACAGAGAGATGGCGCGGGAGAGAGTGTCCGAAAGAGAGAGAGAAATGGCGTTGAGAGAAAGAGGGCCGAGAGAGAGAGAGAGGCAGTGTGCAAGAGAGAGCGATGAGAGAGAGTCAGAGGGGACACGGGAGAGCGGGCGACATATATGACCTTGCATACACAAAATCATGTTGCCTGACGCTTATCAACCTGTTTTCTTTCAGATGGGAACAGATCCTATCCCTCAGTATTTTTTTACAGCAGCTTCCCTACCACTGACGTCAGGCTCACCAGTCGATGATTACCTGGTATATCCCTGCTACAGATTTTAAACAAGAGGATGACATTAGGAATTCTACAGTTCTTCCGGGACCACACTGCTGTTCAAGGATGCTGCAAAAGTATTTGTTAAGGTCCTATCTATTTCCTCTCCCACTGCCCTCACTAGCCCAGGATAGATCCCATCCAACCTAGGGACTAAATCCTTTCAGAATACCCAATACTTCCTCTCTCCTTCTGCTGACGTTACGCAGAATAATCAAACATCTATACCTAACCTCAACAACCATCTTGTCTCTCTACTCGAAGGATGTCAATGCAAAATTCTCAGTAAGATACTTACCAATTTTCTCTCACTACAATCATAACTTTCCTCCTTTGCCTTGAGTGGGGAAACCATTCTCTTGTAATCCCTTTGCTTCTTATGTACGGTTTTTAAAAAAGGCATTGGAGAACTATTTAACTGTGTTTGCTAAAGATATTTCATAAACACTGTTCGCCCTCTGAATTCTTCGATTCAATCGGTCTCACTTTCACAATATTGATCTAAAGCTTCGTCTGTTTTCTGTCGCTTGGACCATATGCATGCTTTCTTTGTCCTTTTAGCTAGTCTCACCATTACACCTCGGCGAAAGTGAGGACTGTAGATGCTAGAGATTAGAGTCACTATTATAGTGGTGCTGCAGAAGCACAACAGGTCAGGCAGAATCCGAGGTGCAGGAAAATCGACGGTACGGGCAGGAGCCCTTCATCAGGAATCCTCCTCCTTCTCCCCGGATGCTGTCTGACCTGCTGTGCCTTTCCAGCACCACTCTAAATTTTACTAACCATTACACATATGTTTCATGGTTCTGTAGTTTTAACAATTGTAGCCATCATTTTCAGTGGGACATGTCTGTCTGAACTCTAATCAACTTGTCTTTAAAAGCCTCCCACATATCCCCAATTTAGCACACTTCCTTTGAGAACAGGCTTGTCTTTGTTCATGAATATTCAAAAGCTTACAGAATTGTGACTACTATTCCTGTGTGAAAACGCTCTTTCTCATTTGACTTTTGTTTAAATTCTTAATGACTTTACATCACTTTCGTTTCACTACCTTATTTCTCTGTCTAGACCCGTCATGAATTAAAAAGATTCATTCAGAGGAGCTTTCAGTCCTTTGTTCTCCAAGTATAACTGTCGCACTTTCCAGTCTACCTCCATTGCTGACGTTCCTCATACACAATAACATTGACGTCAATATCTCCGTGCTGTCTCCAATTGCTTCACTTTCCCACTTCCGTTGACGTCCGATACTGTGTACTGACGCAGACGGAGAATCAATTTAATGTCTGACTCTGTGGTAAACATCATGAAACATACTTTCGCTTTTAACATGTGCGCTGTTGTGCCATGCTCGCTGCAGTGACACCACTGTTCCCGGATCTCAATCTGACCTCAAGAGGCCACAGCAGATTTTTTTTTTCCCGGAAAGCTGATCAGCCGATTTGGCAATAATGAAGAGAAAGAAAAAGAAACACGGCGTTTGTGTAGGGTTGCAACCCAGGGCCTCTCGCAGATATGCATGGTTTAATCCCCACAGTGAGCCATTACCGTAAACTCAGACTTGCTGAAAAAAAACTGTTCTTTGTGATGCTGGATTTCACAACCGCAGGAATCATATGACACCAGGTTATGGTTTTCAGATTTATTTGAAATCACAAGCTTTCTGAGCGCTGCTCCTTCGTCAGATGAAGGTTGGAGAAGCGCACAACACAGGCACACAATTTATTTGCAGAGAGATGAAAATATCATGCTAATGGTGTGAGTGGAGTATCCGCAGGCCGAACAAGTACTCCCTTTGGGTGGTAAAAGTATCCGACGGTGAGCGTAACGTGTCAACAGCTAAGTACCAACATCTGGTTAATTTCGGCAGAGACGTTAATTCCAATAATAAGCATAGGGTAATGCTGGAGATAACCAATTGCCTGGATTGGCACGATACGTATAACAGTCATATTACAGAAAGTCTGACCAAATTAACAAGTACTTTAAATCTGCACAAACTAACTTAGGTAGAGTGTACAGAACTTGGCTATCAGCTTCTGCTCGGCGATTCTTCGTTGTTGTTTATCTGGAAGGTTGCCTTGGGGGAGGCTAACCTGAAGATGGGACTCTGAATATCCATGACCGCTGAAGTTTTCTCCATTTGGGAAGGAATATTCCCCTGGTGATTTTGGCACTGTGTCCATTCATCAGTTGTCCTGGCGGCGGCATGGCCTCGCCAATGTGCTATGCCTCAGGACATCATTGCCTGCAGCATATGAGATCAACAACATTGACCGAGTCACATGACTATCCGCCATACACCTTGTGCAGTGCCATCCCAGATTATTGAAATGCAGTAATGTGCATGTAGTGATGCTACATCCGCGTTGTTCTCCTAATAATGACTTGCTGACCGACATCTGCAGTTTACATAAGAAATGACTTTGTTCTCACTGACACTATGGCCCCATTCAGCATCCTGAGACTTCACACCATTGTGTTACCTTAAAAATGGAAAGCGAGCGAGGACTAGCGAAAGAGAGGCACGGAGAGTGTGATGAGTAGGCAAAGAGTGCAAGGGGAAACAGAGGGACTGATGGAAAGTGGGGAGGGAGAGACATTGAAGAAAAGAGAAAATAGGTGTGTGGGGAGAGAGAAGGACATTGTGAGAGTGCGACAGAGATATGGAGCGAAAGAGAGCAAGGAAGAGAGATGAATTCTTCTGAGGCTTGGTCGGAGGGTGTGGCCCGGAGGTGAATGCAAGGACAGAGTGATTTAACCCCAACTCCTGAACTCATGGCCGTGTCTCCTCCCTTCCCTGAGGACCATGACTTGGGGCCGAGTCTCTCTGTTTCCATCCCAGATTCTTCAACACAAAGTCAAACACCAATAGAGTTCACTCTGCTGCTCGGCACTTTTCGATGAATATTTTTAATTTTTTAGAAGTTGGCGTTACAGACACAATCATTACAATGGTGCCTGTTCTCACTGTACTCTGACTTGTGAGAAACATTGCAATGTGTCCTTGTAATCGCCAGTGGGATAAAGGTTGCATCAACCAGGAATACCCTCAGTCTGCTCCCATAGCGAAAGGTTGCTTCATCGCTCAAATATTGAACTAAAATGAGAAAATCCTGGATGGATTGATAAATGAGTGAATTTGATTGACTGGTGAATTTGGGTAAAGGGATATTTCAGCATATTCTTCAGCTGCTGTTTGAACTTAGTCTGGGTGATGGCATAAATTGTAGTGTTTGTGCAGCAACTGAGGAGCTGTAGCATGAAGCCCAATTCACGCACAAAGTGATGTAGATAGACTGATATCCAATAAGCCACATCCGGTACCATATAAAGTAAACCATTAACGTGGACCATAATATAATGAAATTGGCCGAGATCACAAACAGTAAAATTATGGATTTTTTTCGATTTCTCATTTCTGCGTCACACTGAACGTCCCTAATGTTGTGAGCCTGGAATCTCTTGCGGGCTCTGCTGGTCATTAACATATGTCTCACGGTGAAAGCATTGAGCAGCAGAATCAGGAAAATGGGAGTGTTGGGTTAAGAATGTGGTGGAGGAACTCAATTGTGACCCAAAAACAAGAGTAATAAACATCTTTTGCTACATTACAAAACCAGGGGTGGTTCCACAGCGAATACCAAGCGGAGAGCATAAAATAACAGAAAATGTTCTTTAAACAAGTCAGCACAATTATCGTTCCCAGAACCACAGCCGCAGTTTTCTCATTGCAATATTTACTTTTCAAATTCTGGCAACAAATGACAACAAATCGATCGTAGGTGAAAGTGACAGTGAACCAGACAGAACAGTCAGTGGCTGCATTAACAGGACAGCGTGGATATTACACACGCGGATGGACTGCAGGAAATAAAACTGCTCCCGATAAACAATGGGAATGTGTCTCAATGTCAAATCAAGAATGATGACCAGTAGATCTGCCACTGCCATGGCCCCCAGGTAAAGTCTGACACATGGAGACAATCCACAATCTTTATAAAGCAGGAAAAAGATCATCACTAAGTTAACTGTGAGGAAGGAAAACAAACAAATTATATATCAGC
>NC_057717.1:45319923-45324022 GCF_004010195.1 Chiloscyllium plagiosum | reverse complement strand
CTGTCTGGAACAGGATTTCTTCCCTCAGGAGCTTATCTTATTCAAATTAACTAATACCCGCCGTTCACAATTGATGTCGGTTACAGAATGTTCCGCGGGTGTTGGTTTTAGAATGTTCTGGAAAATATTAAGTACAGAAGGTGGTAGAGACATAAAACCCGTATCAAAAATGTCCTTCTGTCCAGTAAGTTTGTGGAGATTCACTCGGCCTCACGGTGGAAATTTCTCCACAAACTCGACTCACTTGGCACTTTTCATAATAAAATCCACAAGATTAAGACAATCTCTTGATCATTTGATGTCAGGTCCTCTTTTACGGTTACACAGATACCATCTCTTACTCAGAGATCTCCCCCAATTCCTTTTCATTTTTAGATAACACTCATGAATATGAACACTCTGGAATATCTAATTCCTAATGAATATCATCCTGTCGTTATGTCTCTCTAATGCTGTTCAATCATATCCATTTCCGACAATGTACATAGTGGATTCCTGAAGCTTTATTGAGAAGACAGTACACATTCACATTGAGTGCCTTTTATTCAGTTTTTTTAAACCGTTAGTCCAGCTCCATTTTTACTTTTATTCCTAAATGTGACTGGTCAGGATTCACAGAATCGGACCTGATTTGTAATGTTTCATGAAGAACGGTCACCATCCCTGTGTTAATCTTGTCCCACCTTGTCCCCGAAATGACAAGTGATTTTACCTGGGCGAGGGTCGTCCAGAACGAGAGGACATTGGTGGAAGGTGAGGGAAAAGATTTAAAAGGGACTGAAAGGATAACATTTACATGTAGAGATTGGTGCATGCATTGAATGAGCTGCCAGAGGAAGTGGTGGAGGGAGCACAATTACAACATGAATGAAAAGTGTTGAGAGGGATATGGGCCAAGTGCAGGAAAATGGGGCTAGATGAAGTTCGGATATCTGGTATGCATGGCCAAGTTGGACAAAATGGCCTATTTCCGTGCTGTGCATCTCTGACTCTGAAACAGAACCACAAATGTTGGTGGCACCGTTGTACACAATCAGGACAAGATTGACCTTGGAATTCCTAATACTGCTTCCAGAAAGCAAGAAACCACCTGGTCACAGGTCAAAGATGGTCAAGGAAATCGCCTAATGGCCTTCTACTGGCCTTCACACCATGCCTCCATGACAAGTCATTCCTCCTCAATGTTAAAAACAATGGAAGGAAGCACTGAAGTTGACACATACACAGAGCACGCAAGTAATTCTCATATAAAACATATTTCAGCAGTGCGATTTGGCTTTAAAATCAATGAAAAATTAGGGAAGAGTATTTTTGATGACATTTCTCTATGTGTGCAATAGCGTGAATCCAGTAGCAAATGTTTGGCGCACTTTTATTGGTGCATGCGCCAAAGTCTCCACACAATTCTGTGCACGTAGCAATATGTGCAACCATCGATGCTAACAGTGACATCTCCGCACTTTTCTGTAAACGCGCCAATATCAACAGCAAAGTCCTTTGCACTATTCTCTGCAAATGTGCCAATGTCAAAGGCAAAGCCTCCGCACTGTTCTGTGAAAGTTCCGATGTCAACGGTGAAATATCTGCACTGATCTCTGCAAATGCACCGATGTGAATGACAAAATAGCTACACCATCCTGCACATGCGCTGGTGCCATCGCCTTTGTCTCCGACCGGTTCTGCACAGGCAATGATATCAGCTGCCATCAGAGGATAAGAGAGGTACTGAATTTCACTTCAGGACTGAAACAAAGGAAAAGAGAGCGGAGAGTAATCTGGGAATGAAAGAGATTCTGGTTGAAACAGGTTTCGACTGAGACGAAACTGTAAAGTGATGTCACAGGAGTACTGTGATTTAATTGGCTAATATGGAGTCCGCTAAATTTAAACCTGTGCTGAATTGCGTCTTGTTAATTTATTGTTTAAAACGTGCATTCAGACTGAGAAATCAAGTAGAGAAACAAAAGAATTACAAGTTAAAATAAGAATAAATTCAAAAGAGATCTAAAAAGGATGGAGGGTCAGGTGATGTGTTCTTTCTGTATGATGTGAGAGCTGCTGTCACCTCTTCTGTTTAGCAATGATCATATGTGTAACAAATATTGGTTGCTGGCAGAGCTCCGGCTTAGAGTCGATGAGTTGGAGTCTGAGCTTCAAACATTGCGACACATCAGAGAGGGGGAGATCTACCTGGATAATGGTCAGGGTCAGGAGGTTGTTGCTGTGAGTGTGGCAGGTAGAGAGGTACAGGCGGTAGAGTTACTTGTCCAACAGGTTCAAGTATATTGCACACAGTGTATACAGGAAAGGCCATTGCAGGGATGATGAGTCCAATGACTACAGCACCATGGTGCAGGGAAGTGGGGGAAGAGAAATGAAATGTTGTTATAATTGGGGACATTATAGTTAGAGGCCGAGACACTGTTCTCTGTGCCTCCGATCGAGAGACCCGAAAGGTTAGTTGTGTGCCTGGTGCCTTGATTCGGGACATCTCATCTGGGCTGCAGAGGAACTTGGAGTGGGAGTGAAACAATCCAGTGGCCGTAGTACACATGGGTACCAACGATAGAGCTAAACCTCTGGCAGAACTTCTGCTAAGAAAGCATAAACAGCTCGGAGCTAAGTTAAAAATCAGAACCAAAAAGGTAACTATCTCTGGATTACTACCTGTGCCACGAGCTACTTGACACAGGGTCAAGGAGATTAAGCAGATAAATTCTTGGTGGGACAAGTGGGTTTGAATTCATGGAAACTCGGCATCAACAATGGGAAAAAGGGACATATTCAAGTCGAACGGTCTTCATCTGAACCATGTTGGGAGCAGAGTCCTAATTATTTGAATACCTCGGGCCGTAGACAGGGCTATAAAGTAAACGTTGGAGGGGGAAGCGTTAAGTTATAGGGGAAATTATAAAATCCAAATTAAATGAGGAGGGAAGACTGCAGACCTCAGAAGAGTTTAGTAACGTTTACAGCACAGACACAAATAGAAAGTAATGTTTGGAACGAGTTCACACTCAAGCTTCAACCTCACTTGATAAACGGCTGCCACTGACAAGTGCGACGGTGAACACAGCACTGAAGGTGTTATATCTGATTGCACGAAGTATAAGGAATAAAGTAAATGAGCTTGTATAAAAAATAAAATTGGCAGGTCTGACGTGACAGGCATCACAGATGCGTGGCTGCAATGGGATCGCGATTGGGAGCTGAGTATTCAAGGATATACATCCGTTCTAAATGTTCGGCAGGTGGGCAGAGAGGTACGTATGTCTGATGATAAGAAATGAAATTAAGTCGATAATAAGAAACAAAGTATGGTCAGGTGGTGTAGAACGTGCGTGGGTATAATTGAGGAATTGCAAAGGTGGAGTTCTGGAAAGGACTTCAAACTGTAGTCTGGAGTTGAGGCACACGATAGACTAAGAAAGAGAGAATATGTGTAGGAAAGACAAAGTTGTAATGATCGTTTGGGATTTTCAATATGCACATAAACTGGGAAAATCAGGTTGAGAATGGATTGCAAGAAAATGAATTCGTAAAGTGTCTATGAGATTACTTTTTGAAGCAGCTTTTGGTGGCGCCCACTAGGGACCAAACAATACTGGATTTAGTGCTGTGCAATGAGGAAGAATTGATGAGGAGCCACACAGTGAAGGAAGCCTTGGGAGGCAGTGATCGTACCATGACTGAATGAACTTGCGATTTGAGAGGGACAACATGTAATCAGATGTTACCGTATGACAACTGAATAAAATCTACTTCAGAGACATGAGGGAGATGATGAATATACTTGACTGAGTGAGGGCACGAGCAGGAAAGATAGTGGTTAAGCAATGGTAGGAGTTTCTTGGAGAAACTCAGGAGACACAGCAGAGATTCATCCCGAGAAAATAAATAACTATTCTCCAAGGAGGATGCAGCAAACATGGCTGAGTAAGGAAATAAGGATGAGCATTTAAGAAAAGGAGAAAGACTGCAATGTGGCGAAGGGCAGTGGGAAACCACCGAATTGGGAAGCTTACAAAGACCAACAGAGTCCTGCAAAAAATAAAAGAAATAAGGTGAAAGAAGATCAAATATGCAGCTAAGCTAGCCC
>NC_057717.1:45302432-45319423 GCF_004010195.1 Chiloscyllium plagiosum | reverse complement strand
TTGTATGTTGACAGATAAAGTTGAACAATACGAGTATAATGTTGGTAACACCGCGCTGTCACCAACTCAACGCCATAACGAACAGTTTGTGTTTGGCCCTGCACATCACAACAGCACTGATTCTAAGGAATACTGACAGAATAGTGTCCCATGTACCTGAAAGCTGCTGACCAGTTAGCAGCCCAAAGAGCAAGCTCTGTCCTGATAAAAGCCAAGAGCCATACACAATTAATCTGACACAATTTGATCACAAAACGTCTTGGGTTGCCGTTGAACACGTTACCATTACGCACAAGTTTGGAGCCGACGGTCATTGCTGTGTAGGATGAAGGGAAGTGAGAAATTATGACTGACAAACTGTCTCTCTCCTCCCCGTGCTGTCTGCCTCTCTCCAATTCTCTTCTTTCCTTCTCCACCTGGTTACTTGTCCCTTTGTCTCCCTCACGCCGCCCTTTTCCACTTCAATGTTTCAGCATCTCATTTCTCGCCCTCTGTCTTTCTCGTTGATACATCGTGGAATGAACTGGGGAGATTGAGTCCCGTCCGTATGTCACAGGGAGGAACCTGGAATTATGCTCGCCCCTTTTTCAGACACAACGGAAGGGAGACAATTTGGTTCTGGGTTGGGGTGTGTGGAATAGATTCCAATATAGATATGCTTAGGCATCTCACAACAAAACTCTTGCAAACACAATGGCAGAACAAGTGACTGACTGTGTTACTGCACTTGGATCATTATCAACTTAATGTTCTCTCTTACAAACAAACCTGATTCACTTTTCTCAGCTCCGATTGGGGAAGTGCATTGGATAACACGTCCGATTGACACGCTGGAGCTTCTGGGTTATTCTCTGGCTGAAGTGCAGTTTTCAACTTGTTTATTCTTCTAAATTAACATTTCCCATTGCCCTGAAGCATTGATGAAGGTTGAATTCTTGTTCTGCAGAACTGATATTCATTTCACTGTTTCACATCAGTAAATGTCCCCGAGAGCACCAGAGGCCATGTCACAGCTCTGTCAGCGAAGGGGACACTGAAATATTTCTACCCGCTGCTCAAAGGCACGTTTCCATTCCCCAACCCACCACCCAATGACTGAGTCTCCGAGGAATGGAAAGGAGACAAAAAACAAAACTGTGTCCCCAGCTTTCTGCACCTTTAGAAACATTTTGCGAAAAAGATTTGGTGGGGAATGAAGGGTGAACAATCCGAGTGTATAGGGACTGTGGAGGCACCTTCCCTTCCTTTTAGACGCCGGGACACTTTCTCTGATGTTTTTGCTGTGAATAACTGATCCGAGACAATGAAATGATTCCTGCCAGAGATGCTCCGTTTCTGCTGTTGTCACTATCAGGAACAATAATTCCTGACTCCCTGACTGAAATTCGAAGCCAGGCTGTGGCGGTGAACGCGCCAAATCGTCACCACTAGCCGAAAGGATTAATTTGCCATTCAATGATTATTTCTTCTCATTAAATTTTATCAAACTTCCGCTCTTTCATATGTCTCCGTTGTAAGTTAGAATAGTAAAACCGATCATCCAACCACTCGGAAAAAGAACGAAAATGTAACTCCAGCGAAATTTGAGTTCATAACATTGGACTACCACTTCGGCAATGGGCTAGAACTCCACCGCGCTCTTTGTTGTGCCACAGAGCCGCGCACAACATTCCGAACTGTCCCTTTGAGCAAAGCAAGCTGTCCCTCGGCCGATTGTTTTCACAGTTTCCATCGTTTACCCTTGTCCAAATTTTCAGCATTGAATCAGCTATTCCCATTCAATTCATCATCTGAAAACTTCTGATATATTCGGACAGTTGACCGCTTTACCACACATTGAGCAGAGAGTTTCAGATTCAATACTGACTATGATTAAGAAGTATTCCATCGATTGCAACGCTCATTAGAATCTCTTGCGTTTGTGATAATTCTTGTAATGGAAACCTTCATTTCTTTTTCGAGAAGTTGTGCGCAATGTAGAGTTGTCCCTTTCCCTCTCTTTCCCACTCTGCTGCACACGGTTCAGTCTGATCTCAAAGGGTTAATATTTAGGAGTTTACAATCTGTCTACCACAGAGCGAGTCAGAACCCGTTTCCTGCTCCTGTTAACCACCTTCACGGAACACAAGGACAAAACCCTGTGGATGCTGGAAATATGCAAAACAAGCAGAGAGTGTTGGGCTGACTAAGGCTCCACAGTCTCTGGGGCAACAAATTCCAAAGTTTCACACCACACGATGTTCCCTTATCTAAGTTCGCTCTTTGGCAAGTGCTTCTGTTGTGGGCGATACAGATTTCTGTGGATGTGGTTCTAACCCTGGTGTGCACTCTGGCGCTGCAGTCATTTCCCCTTTTGACATTTGCTGCTGAGAAAAACCGAGGTTTGGAAACGCAAGCCGACAGAGTCTTCCTGGTGGATTTCTTGGATGAGATCAAAAAGTATTTAATGGACTCACAATCATGTAAAATATGGTCAATTTTTTACGGCACTGGTAAGAGAATGGAATTGCATCTCCGACAGACGGTATGCTTCGTAATTGTTAGGGTATAACTTTCATTTCCAATTAAAACAAATCTCGGTTCCATTGACAATGCTTCATAGTGATTCATTTGTTGCACGTTTCCAAACCATGTGACCTTTGTCGTCGATGCTGTTTAGCTGCACATGTTCATGAAATTTACTTCCGTCTAAATTGCCTCTACTTTTTTTTAAAACAAGTCCTGATCGTTGCTTCGCAGTTTACAATGGGCTTCACTTTGCACAGTAAGCTGCATTTCTCAAAACCATAAATGATTTAATACTCAGTTTTAATCATCTGTTCAGGAAGTATCTTTGCACATTAAGTCAATTCAAATCCAATTGGTTTTCCCGCCCTGCCCATCTCTGCACTGCTCTGCCGTCCACCATCCCTCCCAGTCAGATCCTGCCACAAACTCTCTTCCCCAATTACCTTCACTCCCTGTTTGCCCAGTCATCTCTCATTAAAACATTCTTGAATCAGTTTCTACATTTGTTTCTGGGAAATCGATCATTTGGAATCTCTGAACTTGTTTCACTCGAAAGGGGAACATTTCCTCCTACTTAGACATTCTGAACCTCTTATCATCTAGAAAATCTCTGTTAGTTCGCTTCCCAAACTTCCAGGGCTCAGGTGCAGCTTTTCCAATTTTTCCAGCATCTCATGAATATAATCCTGCATACTTTCCACCGTCCTGATAAATTATTATGTGCCCTTTCTAATTTGTATATTTTTGGTACAGTGAGGGCAAGGATTACGTACAATGCTCCAATTTATACACAATATCCTGTATGATGAAGGAAAGCATGTTGCATGTCTTCTGAACCATTCTATCGACATGCATTGCCAACTTCAGCATAAAATGTACCACAATGTTTGGGAGAAGATTTGTAGCTCGGGTGCTCGTTGTTGTGGTTGTGTTCGCCGAGTTGGGAATTTGTGTTGCAGACGTTTCGTCCCCTGTCTAGGTGACATCCTCAGTGCTTGGGAGCCTCCTGTGAAGCGCTTCGGTGATGTTTCCTCCGGCATTTATAGTGATTTGTATCTGCCGCTTCTGGTTAACAGTTCCAGCTATCCGCTGCAGTGGCCGGTATATTGGGTCCACGTCGATGTGCTTATTGATTGAATCTGTATATGAGTATCATACCTCGAGAAATTCCGTGGCTGTTCTCTGTTTGGCTTTTCCTATAATAGTAGTGTTGTCCCAGTCGAACTCATGTTGCATGACAAGCAACATGAGTTTGACTGGGACAACATTACTAATATAGGACAAGCCAAACAGAGAACAGCCAGGGAATTCCTAGAGGCATGGTACTCATCCACAGATTAAATCAATAAGCACATCGACCAGGAACCAATATACCGGCCACTGCAGCGGACAGCTGGAACTGATAACCAGAAGCGGCAGATTCAAACCACTACAAATGCCGGAGGAAAGATCACAGAAGCGTTTCACAGGCGGCTCCCAAAAACAGAGGATGTCACCTAGACAGTGTATGAAACGTCTGCAACACAAATTCCCAGCTCGGCGAACACAACCACAACATGTACCACAACACCCAAATCTCCCTGTACATCAATTTTCCACAGAGTTTTTCCATTCACCGTATAGTTCGCTCTTGAAATGGATATCCCAAAATGCATTGCCTCGCATTTGCCTTGATTGAACTCCATCTGCCTATCCTCTGCCAAACTGTTCAATGTACTTATACTCTGCTGCATTCTCTAAAAGTTCTGTACAATTTCTGCTACTCCACCAATATTAGTGTCATCTGCAATCTTGCTAATCAGACCACCTATACCTTCCTCCAGTTCTTTTATGCATTTCAGAAACAACAGTGGTCCCAGGACCGATCCATGTGGAACACCACTGGTGATAGTTCTTCATTGTGAGAAACTACTCTCTTTCTCCTATTACACAGCTATGTCTCTTCCAAGTAGCTAGTACAAACTGGACGTCATGCGACTTCACTATCTCCGTTAGCCTACCATGGCAAACTTTATCGCATGTCTTACTCATGTCCATGTATATGACATCTACAGCCCTTCCCTTATCAATCCAATTTGCCACTTCTTCAAACAATTGTATTAATTTGGTAATATATGACCTTGCCTACACAAAATCATGTTGCCTGACGCTTATCAGCCTGTTTTCTTTCAGATGGGAACAGATTCTATCTCTCAGTTTTTTTTCCAGCAGCTTCCCTACCATTGACGTCAGGCTCACCAGTCGATGATTACCTGGTATATCCCTGCTACAGTTTTTAAACATGAAGATGATATTAGGAATTCTACAGTTCTTCCGGGACCACACTGCTGTTCAAGGATGCTGCAAAAGTATTTGTTAAGGTCCTATCTATTTCCTCTCCCACTGCCCTCACTCGCCCGGGATAGATCCCATCCAACCTAGGGACTCAATCCTTTCAGAATACCCAATACTTCCTCGCTCCTTCTGTTGACGTTACGCAGAGTAATCAATCATCTATATCTAACCTCAACAACCATCTTGTCCTTCTACTCGAAGGATGTCAATGCAAAATTATCAGTAAGATACTTAATAATTTTCTCTCACTCTAATCATAACTTTCCTCCTTTGCCTTGAGTGGGGAAACCCTTTATCTTGTCATCCCTTTGCTTCTTATGTACGATTTTTAAAAAAAGGCATTGGAGAACTATTTAACTGTGTTTACGAAAGATATTTCATAAACACTATTCGCCCTCTGAATTCTTCGATTCAATTGGTATCACGTTCACAATATTCATCTAAAGCTTCGTCTGATTTCTGTCGCTTGGACCACATGCATGCTTCCTTTGTCCTTTTAGCTAGTCTCACCATTACACCTCAGCGAAAGTGAGGACTGCAGATGCTAGAGATTAGAGTCAATATTAGAGTGGTGGTGCAGAAGCACAACAGGTCAGGCAGAATCCGAGGTGTAGGAAAATCGACGTTACGGGCAGGAGCCCTTCATCAGGAATCATCCTCCTTCTCCCCGGATGCTGCCTGACCAGCTGTGCCTTTCCAGCACCACTCTAAATTTGACGAACCATTACATGTATGTTTCATGGTTCTGTAATTTTGACAATTCTATCCGTAATTTTCAGAGGGACATGTCTGTCTGAACTCGAGTCAACTTGTCTTTAAAAGCCTCCCACATATCCCCAATTTTTCACACTTCCTTTGAGAACAGGCTAGTCTTTGTTCATGAATATTCAAAAGCTTACAGAATTGTGACTACTATTCCTGTCTGAAAACGCTCTTTCTCATTTGACTTTTGTTTATTTTCTTAATGACTTTACATCACTGACGAATATCTCTCTTTCGTTTCACTACCTTATTTCTCTGTCTAGACCCGTCATGAATTGTAAAGATTCATTCAGACGAGTTTTCAGTCCTTTGTTCTCCAAGTACAACTGTCACAACTTTCCAGTCTACCTCCATTCCTGACGTTCATCATACACGATAACATTGATGTCAATATCTCCCCGCTGTCTCCAATCGCTTCATTTCCCCACTTCCGTTGACGTCCGAGACTGTGTACTGACGCAGATGGAGAATCCATTTAATGTCTGACTCTGTGGCTAAACATCCTGAAACAGATACTTTCGCTTTTAACATGTGCGCTGTTGTGCCATGCTCGCTGCAGTGACACCACTGTTCCCGGATCTCAATCTGACCTCAAGAGGCCACAGCAGTTTTTTTTTTCCCCGGAAAGCTGATCAGCCGATTTGGCAATAATGAAGAGAAAGAAAAAGAAACACGGCGTTTGTGTAGGGTTGAAACCCAGGACCTCTCGCAGATATGCATGGTTTAATCCCCACAGTGAGCCATTACCGTAAACTCAGACTTGCTGAAAAAAAAACTGTTCTTTGTGATGCTGGATTTCACAACCTCAGGAATCATACGACAGCAGGTTATGGTTTTCAGATTTATTTGAAATCACAAGCTTTCTGAGCGCGGCTCCTTCGTCAGATGAAGGGTGGAGAAGCGCACAACACAGGCACACAATTTATATGCAGAGAGATGAAAATATCATGCTAATGGTGTGAGTGGAGTATCTGCAGACCGAACAAGTACTCCCTTTGGATGGTAAAAGTATCCTACGGTGAGCGTAACGTGTCAACAGCTAAGTACTAACATCTGGTTAATTTCGGCAGAGACGTTAATTCCAATAATAAGCATAGGGTGATGCTGGAGACAAACCAATTGCCTGGACTGGCACGATACGTGTAACAGTCATATTACAGAAAGTCTGACCAAATTAACAAGTACTTTAAATCTGCACAAACTAACTTAGGTAGAGAGATTATAACAAGTTATCAAGTGATGGTGTTAAAGCGGGACAGTAAAGGAGATTTTACAGAATAGTATGACAGTTTTACATGGAGTGAAGCATGAAGCCAAGATCAGAGTTGAGGCTTTCTTCCTGTGTACAGAACTTGGCTATCAGCTTCTGCTCGGCGATTCTGGGTTGTTGTTTATCTGGGGGACGCTAACCTGAAATTGGGACTCTGAATATCCATGACCGCTGAAGTTTTCTCCATTTGAGAAGGAATATTCCTGTCTGGCGATTTTGGCACTGTGCCCATTCATCAGTTGTCCTGGCGGCGGCATGGCCTCGCCAATGTGCTGTGCCTCGGGACATCATTGCCTGCAGCATATGAGATCAACAACATTGGCCGAGTCACATGACTATCTGCCGTACACCTTGTGCAGTGCCATCCCAGATTGTTGAAATGCAGTAATGTGCATGTAGTGATGCTACATCCGCGTTGTTCTCCTCATAATGACTTGCTGACCGGCATCTGCAGTTTACATAAGAAATGACTTTGTTCTCACTGACACTATGGCCCCATCCAGCATCCTGAAACTTCACACCATCGTGTTACCTTAAAAATGGAAAGCGAGCGAGGACTAGAGAAAGAGAGGCACGGAGAGTGTGATAAGTAGGTAAAGAGTGCAAGGGGGGAACAGAGGGACTGATCGAAAGTGGGGAGGGAGAGACATTGAAAAAAAGAGAAAATAGGTGTGTGGGGAGAGAGAAGGACATTGTGAGAGTGTGAAAGCGATATGGAGCGAACGAGAGCAAGGAAGAGAAATGAATTCTTCTGAGGCTTGGTCGGAGGGTGTGGCCCGTAGGTGAATGCAAGGACAGAGTGATTTAACCCCAACTCCTGAACTCATGGCCGTGTCTCCTCCCTTCCCTGAGGACCATGACTTGGGGCTGACTCTCTCTGTTTCCATCCCAGATTCTTCAACACAAAGTCAAACAACAATAGAGTTCACTCTGCAGCTCGGCACTTACCGATTAATATTTTTATTTTTTTAGAACTTGGCGTTACAGACACAATCATTACAATGGTGCCTGTTCTCACTGTACCCTGAGTTGTGAGAAACATTGCTATGTGTCCTTGTAATCGCCAGTGGGATAAAGGTTGGATCAACCAGGAATACCCTCAGTCTGCTCCCATTGCGAAAGGTTGCTTCATCGCTCAAATATTGAACTGAAATGAGAAAATCCTGGATGGATTGATAAATGAGTGAATTTGATTGACTGATGAATTTGGGTAAAGGCATATTTCAGCATATTCTTCAGCTGCTGTCTGAACTTAGTCTGGGTGATGGCATAAATTGCAGTGTTTGTGCAATTTAGTTGTCAACGGTGTAATATCTGCACTGATCTCTGCAAATACACCGATGTGAATGGCAAAATATCTGCACCATTCTGCGCATGCGCTGGTACCATCGCCTATGTCTCCGACCGGTTCTGCACAGGCAATGATGTCAGCTGCCATCAGAGGATAAGAGAGGTACTGAATTTCACTTCAGGACTGAAACAGAGGAAAAGAGAGCGGAGAGTATTCTGGGAATGGAAGAGATTTTGGTTGAAACAGGTTTCGACTGAGACGAAACTGTAAAATGATGTCACAGGAGTACTGTGATTTAATTGGCTAATATGGAGTCTGCCAAATTTGAACCTAAATGCTGAATTGCATCTTGTTAATTTATTTGTTTAAAACGTGCATTCAGACTGAGAAAACAAGTAGAGAAATAAAAGAATTACAAGTTAAAATAAGAATAAATTCAAAGCAGGTCGAAAAAGGATGGAGGGTCAAGTGATGTGTTGTTTCCGCATTATGTGAGAGCTGCTGTCGCCTATTCTGTTTAGCAATGACCATATATGTAACAAATATTGGTTGCTGGCAGAACTCCGGCTTAGGGCCGATGAGTAGGAGTCTGAATTTCAAACATTGCGACATATCAGGGAGGGGGAGAGCTACCTGGACAATGGTCAGGGTCAGGAAGTTGTTGCTGTGATTGTGGCAGGTAGAGAGGTCCAGGAGGTAGACTTACATGTCCAACAGGTTCAAGTACATTGCACACTGTGTAGACGGGAAAGGCTATTGCAGGGATGATCAGTCCAATGAATACAGCACCATTGTGCAGCGAAGTGGGGGAAGAGAAGTGAAATGTTGTTATAATTGGGGACATTATAGTAAGAGGACGATACACTGTTCTCTGTGCCTACGATCGAGAAACCCGAAAGGTGTGTTGCGTGCCTGGTGCCTTGATTCGGGATATCTCAGCTGGGCTGCAGAGGAACTTGGAGTGGGAGTGAAACGATCCAGTGGCCGTAGTACACATGGGTACCAATGACAGAGCTAAACCTTTGGCAGAACATCTGCTAAGAGAGCATGAACAGTTCGGAGCAAAGTTAAAAATCAGAACCAAAAAGGTAACTATCTCTGGATTACTACCTGTGCCACGAGCTACTTGACACAGGGTCAATGAGATTAAGCAGATAAATTCTTGGTGGGATAAATGGGTTTGAATTCATGGAACCTTGGCATCAACACTTGGGAAGAAGGGACATGTTCAAGTCGAACGGTCTTCATCTGAACCATGCTGGGAGCAGAGTCCTAATTATTTGAATACCTGAAGGCCTTAGACAGGTCTTTAAATTAAACGTTGGAGGGGGAAGCGTTAACTTATGGGGGAAAATAGAAAATCCAAATTAAATGAGGAGGGAAGACTGCAGACCTCAGAAGAGTTTAGTAACGTTTACAGCACAGACACAAATCGAAAAGAATGTTTGGAACGAGTTCACAATCAAGCTTCAACCTCACTGGATAAACGGCTGCCACTGAGAATTGGGACGGTGAACACAGCACTGAAGGTGTTATATCTGATTGCACGAAGCATAAGGAATAAAGTCAATGAACTTGTGTAAAAAAATTAAATTGGCAGGTCTGACGTGGTAGGCATCACAGATGCGTGGCTGCAATGGGATCACATGGGGGAGGGTGAGTATACAAGGATTTCCATCTGTTCTAAATGGTCGGCAGGTGGGCAGAGAGGTATGTATGCCGGATGATAAGAAATGAAATTAAGCCGATAATAAGAAACAAAAGAAGGGACATGTTCAAGTCGAACGGTCTTCATCTGAACCATGCTGGGAGCAGAGTCCTAATTATTTGAATACCTGAAGGCCTTTGACAGGTCTTTAAAGTAAACGTTGGAGGGGGAAGCGTTAACTTATGGGGGAAATTAGAAAATCCAAATTAAATGAGGAGGGAAGACTGCAGACCTCAGAAGAGTTTAGTAACGTTTACAGCACAGACACAAATCGAAAAGAATGTTTGGAACGAGTTCACAATCAAGCTTCAATCTCACTGGATAAACGGCTGCCACTGAGAAGTGGGACGGTGAACACAGCACTGAAGGTGTTATATCTGATTGCACGAAGTATAAGGAATAAAGTCAATGAACTTGTGTAAAAAAATAAAATTGGCAGGTCTGACGTGGCAGGCATCACAGATGCGTGGCTGCAATGGGATCACATGGGGGAGGGTGAGTATACAAGGATATACATCTGTTCTAAATGGTCGGCAGGTGGGCAGAGAGGTATGTATGCCTGATGATAAGAAATGAAATTAAGCCGATAATAAGAAACAAAATATGGTCAGGTGGTGTAGAACGTGCATGGGTAAAATTGAGGAATTGCAAAGGTGAAGTTCTGGAAAGGACTTCAAACTGTAGTCTGGAGTTGAGGCGCACGATAGACTAAGAAAGAGAGAATACGTGTAGGAATAAGAATGTTGTAGTGATCGTTTTTGATTTTCAATATGCACATAAACTGGGAAAATCAGGTTGAGAATGGATTGCAAGAAAATGAATTCGTAAAGTGTCTATGAGATTGCTTTTTGAAGCAGCTTTTGGTGGTACCTACTAGGGAACAAACAATACTGGATTTAGTGCTGTGCAATGAGGTAGAATTGATGAGGAACCACACAGTGAAGGAAGTCTTGGGAGGCAGTGATCGTACCATGACTGAATGAACCTGCGATTTGAGAGGGACAATATATAATCAGATGTTACCGTATGACAACTGAATAAAAGCTACTTCAGAGACATGAGGGACGAGACAGATAGACCTGACTGAGTGAGGGGACGAGCAGGAAAGATAGTGGTTAAGCAATGGTAGGAGTTTCTTGGAGAAATTCAGGAGACGCAGCAGAGATTCATCCCGACAATATAAATAACTATTCTTCAAGGAGGATGCAGCAAACATGGCTGAGTAAGGAAACAAGGACGAGCATTTAAGAAAAGGAGAAAGACTGCAATGTGGCGAAGGGCAGTGGGAAACCAGCGAATTGGGAAGCTTACAAAGACCAACAGAGTCCTGCAAAAAATAAAAGAAATAAGGAGAATGAAGATTAAATATGCGGCTAAGCTAGCCCGTAATATAAAGGAAGCCTGCTAATGAGACGGAAGATTGTATAAAGGGGAAAAAAAAGATCTGCTGTCCTCACTTTCTCCTGAAAGGGGAAAAAAGGCAAAAGTGGAGATCAGACCGCTGTAACATGCCTCTGGATTGATAATAGTTTGGAACAAGAAAATATCTGAGGAACTGAGTAATCAGTGCATATCAGTCTTCACGATGGAAGTTATGAGAAATATCCAAAAATCCAAGAGAGTGAGGGGGCACAGATGAGTATGGTGGCAATACAAACGAGAAAGTGCTGCAAAAACTGTATGGCCTTAAGGTGAATACATCATCTGTAACGGATGGACTGCACGCCAGCGTTCGAAGGGTTATAGCTGAAAACATAGTGGAGGCGTTAATGGTATCTTCACAGTATCGTTAGAGTCAGGGAGGGTCCCAAAGTACTGCAAAATAGCTAAGGTGGCACCCCTTTTGTAAAAGGGAGTAAGGCAAAGGATGGAAAATTACAGACTGATTACCTTAACCTCAGTCATGTGGAAGATCCTGGAATCCACTCTTAACGCTGACATTTCTGAATACTGCAATATATATGGTTAAGTAGGGTAAAGTCAGCATGGTTTCAACAACAGAAGTTCATGCCGCCCAAATCTACTTGAATATTTTTGAGGAAGTAATGAGCATGTTAAACGAAGGAGAAGCAATAGATGTTATTACCTGGACCTCAAGAATGCATTGACAAGGTTCCACACTGGAAACTTCTGACTTAGACAAGGGCCCATGGTGACAGACGCAAAGTACTAGCATGTACGGAAGCTTGGCTGCCTGGCAGAAAGCAGAACATGGGGATGCACGGGTCCTTCTCAGTGTGGCAACAAGTGGTGTTCCGCAGAACTTGATGTTGATACGACAACTTTTCATTTTGTACATTAATGAACTCAAGGCATTCTCGCGAGGTTTGCAGACTACACAAATTTATTAAGAGGGACAGGCAGCACTGGGGAGGCGGCCACGCTGCAGAAAGATTTGGAAAAATTAGGAGACTGGACAAAAATGTGGCAATTGAAGTTCAACGTTGGAAAGTCTGAGATCATTCACTTCGGTAGGAAGAATATAGGCACAGACTGTTTTCTAAATGCGGAGAAAATTCAGAGGGCTGAAGTACAAAAAAGGCTTCTGAGTTCTTCTCCAGGATTCTTTCGAGAGAACCTTGCATTTGGAGTCAGAAGTGAAAAGGCAAATATTATGTTGACATTTATTTTGAGAGGAATGGAATAGAGAAAAACAGGGATGTTCTTCTGAGGATCCATAAGACTCGGATCTGACCATATTTGGAGTATTGATCGCTGTTTCCCGGCTCATATCTCTGGGAGAGAGCCCTGCCCCTGGAGTCTATTCAGCGGGGATTCACAAGAATTTCGACGAGAACGAGCACCTTAACACCTGAGGAAGTTTTCAAGACCTTGGGTCTATATTGGATGTGGTTGAGTAGGATGAGCGGGCTTCTAATGGAAACTTATAGAAAATTAAATAGACTGGACAGGCCATTCTAGAGTAACAGGAGGATATCAGTAACATAGGTAAGGATAAACTTCTTCAGCCAGAGAATGGTGAATCTATGGAATTCTTTGCCACAGGAGGGTGTGGCGGCTAGGACATTGAATAAATTTAAGACTGAGATCGATAGGTTGTTGAGTAACAGAAAGACAGATGAAATTACACGAGCCACCCCGAGCGCCAACGTTCCATCCATGGACTCGATTTGCACAGCTCGCTGCCACGGGAAGGCTGTCAAAATCATTAAAGACCAATCACACTCTACTACTTACGTTCTACAACATCTTATGTCGGGAAGAAATACAGCAGCCATAATACACACAACAGCAGGTTCGCGAATAGCTTTTTTCTCAATGGTTATTTAACTGCAGAACGAATTCTCCAGCCTGAAATAAAACTGATCTTGCCAGCGTTGGTCTCACTTGTACTGCCTGTGCAATGCAACCTGTGTGCCTACGTCCAAATCGTTTGCTCGGTATATCCTATTGTAACTGCAGACAGCCTTGGTACGCCTTAGGGCCACACACTACCAGACCTGCAAGGGACTTCTGCTGTTTTATATCCTTTGAAGAATTCAGACGCAGAACAAAATGATCTTTATCCATCATGGCGGACAAAAAAGATGTAAATTAAACAAACTTGCATATGTTTACCTCAATACTTGGGGCTCCTGGCCCCTGGCGTCTGAACCCTGGACACTGGCCCCTGAAACTGCTCAGATTGCATAAACCACGTGGCCACTCATTACAACACTCCCGCAGCGAATTTTCAGGTTACGTCCGTCCTCGCGGCCCCACGGACCTCAGCCACTGCCGAACGTATCATTTCTGTGATCGCTGTCCTGAAAGCCACCTCAGTGATTGCCAGGAAAACGAATGCGTGGATTCAGTGCCTCCAGCACAGACAGGATACATACTCTGTACGTCACCTCCACTTCCACATTAGCCAGCGCCCCAGCCACTTACCTCCCAAGACATCAGTCATTTGGACATGGCTGATTCCATAAACTGCGTCCTCTCCTCAGTCAGGGGCGTCACAGGCAAAACCAGTCTGCAATTTCACGGCCACTGCGCTTGACGTCAATTCTGTCATCACAGGCACAACTGCTTGCCCAGCTTTCCACTCCTTTGTGGGTGTCACTTTTGCTGGTGACGCCATTTTGTTCAGATAATTGCATTCAGTCAAGAGGCAGTCTCTGTCAACACACAACTCCAGCCCTTCCCAAGGTTATTGCTCCTAGCCTTGCTGTGTATTCCCGGTTCCCCCGACTTCTCCCTAAGTGGGGTCAGCAAAGATCTCATCTCCATCCCTCTGCGCTCCTGCATTAATGAGTTTGAAATGCCTCACAACCTTTGAGTATTTCTTCTGCTGCATCGACCCCGGGCCCCATTTTTAAATCAAGTCTCCCGCTCACTCAGTGAGGATCCCTTGTCTCACCTCCCACACAAACCATAAAGCTGGGCTCTTATCGTATCATCTGTCGTTATTTCCGCCACCTCTAAACGGAACCCACCACCAAGTATATATTTCCCACCCCTCCCCGACCAGCCGTCCGAAAAGCCCACTCCCTCCATGACTCCCTCGTCAGGTCCACACCCCTACCAACCCAACCTCCACTCCCGGCACCTTCCCCTTACTTCCCTCCAATGCCCCAAGGGATACTTCCATATCTGCCACAAATTCATCTGCACCTCCACACACAACGTTTACTGCATCCGCTGCACCCGATGTGGCCTCCCATATATTGAGGAGACAGGCTGCCTACTTACAAAACGTTTCATAGAACACCTCTGGAACACCCGGACCAACCAACCCAACCACCCCGTGGCTCAACACTTCAACTCCCCTTCCCACTCCACCAAGGGCATGCAGGTTCTTGGACTCCTCCATCGCCAGACCATAGCAACACGACGGTTGGAGGAAGAGCGCCTCATCTTCCGCCTAGAAACACTCCAACCACAAGGGATGAACTCAGATTTCTCCAGTTTCCTCATTTCCCCTCCCCCACCTTGTCTCAGTCAAATCCCTCGAACTCAGCACCGCCTTCCTAACCTGCAATCTTCTTCCCGACCTGTCTGCCCCCACCCCTACTCCGGCCTATCACCCTCACCTTGACCTCCTTCCAACTTTCACATTCCCAACGCCCCTGCCCCAAGTCCCTCCTCCCTACCTTTTATCTTAGCCTGCTGGACACACTTTCCTCATTCCTGAAGAAGGGCTCATGCCCGGCCAGGCGCCAAGACATCCTCCTGCTGCCCCGTTGAGGACAACCTTACCTGCCATCACCAAACCATCATTTGCGAGACCATTCACAATCTCATCATCTGTGGAATTCCCGCAGCAAAAGCGTCCAACCTAATCGTCCATGCACCGCTCTCTGCCAGATTCGATCGCCTACTGAAGATTAACAAACCTGATTTCCCTGATCGACCCATTATTTCAGACTTCCTATCCCACTGAGTTCATCTCTGCATTTCCTGACACTTTCCTGTCCCCCTTAATCCAAGTGTTCACTGCCTACGTTTGGCACACCGGCCACACTCTTCACCTCCTCCAAGAAATTGATTTCCCAAGTCCATGACTTCTGAGCTTCACCATCGACATCCAATCCCTGTAAACATCTATCTGCCAGGACGAATGCCTCCTCACACTCCTTTTCTTACTGTCACGCTCCTCTCACTGACATACTCATCTGTCTGGCTGAACTCGTCCTCACTCTTAACAACTTCCCCTTCCAATCCACTGACTTCCTTCAAAGCAATTGAGTATCAACAGCTACATGGGCTTCAGCTATGTCCTTCGCTTGATCTATCACAGATACACCGGCACCGTCCCCAACTGTTATTCCACTTGATTGATGAAGGTATCAGAACTAACTCGTGCTCCCACGAGGAGGCTGAACAATTTATCAACTTCACGAACAGCTTTCATGTCGACCTCAAATTCACCTGGAACATCTTAGTCACTTCCCCACCCTTCTGGGATTTCTCCATTTCTATGTCCGACGACCGACCAATCGCAGACATCTACAACAAACCCTCCGACTCCCAGAGCTACACCTCCTTGCACCCGATGTTTGTTTAACTGCCTTCCCTCATTCCCAATTCCTCTGCTGCTGCCGCAACTGTTCCCAGGATGACCAATAGCAACATAGAAAATCCTGGGTTTCCCTCTTGCGTGATCTGAAATTCCTTCCTACGTCATCACCGAAGCCCCCCAGAGAATATCCTTTACCTCTGCCCTTGAAGCACACTAATCCCAACGTACCAGGGCATATCATCTGGTCCTCATCATCCACCGTCAGCAACCTCTGTATACATTTCGTCATCCTCCAATACTTTCACTATGTACAGTTGGACCACCTCACCCCTCACAGTGGTCCGAAGAGACCACTCGCTCCGTGACTCCCTCATAAGATCCACACCCACCACCACCCTATACCCCACTCCCGATAAGTTCACCTGCCACCGCTGGAAGTGGAAAACCTGCGCCCACATCTCTCCACTAACTACCGTCCAAGGTCCCGAATATCCTTCCAAATTGAACAGAATTATACCTGTACCCCCACCAATGTCACACACACTATCTTTCATACGCAATGTAATCTCCTTAAAATTAGGGAGGCAGGGCACCAACTTGAGGATCATTTCTGAGAACATGTCTTGAACAACTGCACCAACCAACCCCACCGCCCCGTGGCTGAACAATTCTATTCCCTCTCCCGCTCCACCCACACAAACAGGTCCTAGGCCTCCTCCAGTGCAAAACGCTTACCACCCGACAACTGGAGGGAGAACGCATCTTATTCCGAAATGTAACTCTGTAACCACACGGGACCAACTTGGATTTCACCATTTTCATCATTCCAATCGCCACCATATGTTCCCAATCCTAAGCCTCAACTTGGCACAGCCCTCTTGATTGGTCCATCCTCTTTCCCATCTATACGCTCTCCCTACCTCCAACAAACACCTTTCACCCAACATTCATCTACCGAGCACAACCACAGCTACTTTTCCCACAGCATCATCTCCTCACTTTTCTCTCGCTGGCTCCAGCTCACAAACAAATTCCTGATGAAAAGCTCATGTCTGAAAAGTTAATGCTCTTGGTCCTCAGATGTTTCCTGCCCTGTTGTGCACTTCCAGCACCACACTCACGACTCTGATCTGCAGCATCTGCCGTCCTCCCT
>NC_057717.1:45298839-45301932 GCF_004010195.1 Chiloscyllium plagiosum | reverse complement strand
TTTTTCAGGAAGAAGTTTATATGGATTTTCAGCACGGCCTTTGACAGAAACCCACATCAGGATCTGATAGCCAATAAAAAATATCATTGCATCAATGGTAGCTTTGCAAGTTGCACCCAAGATTGTTACAGTGGCCGGAGAGAGAGGGTAGTGGTAGCAAGTTATTTGTGTGACTACCCGGTGCTGTATCACGGGGATCAGTGTTGTGCCTCTGCTTATTTGTGGTATCCATAAATGGTGCCGATGTGAAAGTGGGGGGTGGAGGGGGTGGAGGTGGCGGTTTGGCGTTGGAGAAAATATCATTGCATCAATGGTAGCTTAACAAGTTGCATCCAAGATTGTTACAGTGGCAGGAGAGAGAGGGTAGTGGTAGCAAGTTATTTGTGTGACTGTCCCGTGCTGTATCACAGGGATCAGTGTTGTGCCTCTGCTTATTTGTGGTATCCATAAATGGTGCCGAAGTGAAAGTGGGAGGTGGAGGGGGTGGAGGTGGCGGTCTGGCGTTGGAGGAGTGTGTAATTACTTTTGTGTCAGACACAAAGATTGGTCGCGTGGTTGGCAATGAGGAGGAAGGCCTTATGTTACAGAATTCTGATGAAGGAATGATCAGATAGCAAATCAATGGCAGATACGAGTCAAACCTGACTGATATGCAGTGATTTTGTGAAGACGTAACCAGACAAGGGTGTAGTAAATGAATGATAACGCACTATGAAGCTCAGACGGGTGTTCACCACAGATCCCTGAATGTTAATGGACAGGTGAGTCGAGAAGGTATTCACTCAGCGTGTAAGAGTATTGAGGAATTGAGTGAGTGAACAACACAACGGTTATGGGCATCAGTTGGCCTTTTGGCCCCTCATAACTGTTCTGATTGCAGCTAAATGCCACTAGCCTATTTATTGCAAGTAACCATTGAGTCAGATATCCATAAAAGGTCAGTCGAGCTCAGCCTTGAAAGTCTTCGATAACTCAGTGGTCACTGCTCCGTGGGATGAGGAGACCACGATAGCACACTCTGAAGGAGAAAGGGACATCTTACTCAATGCTGAAGCATTTTATTTTCAAAGCACATCAAACTGATACCGAATTAGATTTTACTGCTCCTCGGATGCAGCTCGAACTGCTGTGCTTTTCCAGCACCATTCTAATCTAGACTCTGGTTTCCAGCATCTGCAGTCATTGTTTTTACCTCGTCTGAGTTACAAGGAAAACAGTTACGAACGGACATAGATTATTCAGCCCCTCAAATTTGGCCCACATCAACAAAGACACTCCAATCTAATAATTAGCAACGATATGCCACATTTGATTATTGGCACAGATTTCAAGATAAATTAACAACATAAGAGCATTAACAATTTCGAACATTTGGCCTGACAATTTTGCTGTGATAATTAATTATGGTTGATGTTTCTCAAAATCAATCTCCTGCCCTATGCGTCTATACATGCCTTTGTGTCCCTCTATGCTGATTGATCGATCGATCGATTGATTTTCATGCGTACCTCAGCAAAGTTAAAAGCTGTGTTTATGAGCAGTACAGGCGAATCATAGGAAGCAAAAATGTACCCAAAGAGAAAGGGAGGACTGCAGATGCTGTAGATAAGAGTCGAGAGTGTGGTGCTGGAAGTGCACAGCAGGGCAGGAACCATCCAAGGAGCGAGAGCATTAACTTTTCAGAAATAATCTCTTCATCAGGAATTGGCTTGTGAGCTGGGGGCTGCGAGAGAAAAGTGAGGAGGTGAGGCTGTGGGAAAAGTAGCTGTGGCTGCGCTCGGTAGATGAATGTGGGTTGGAAGGTGTTTGTTGGAGGTAGGGACAGCGGATAGATGGGAAAGAGGATGGACCGATCAAGAGGGTTGTGCCAAGCTGGAGGCTTGGGATTGGGAACATATGGTGGCGATTGATATGATGAAAATGGTGAAATCCAAGTTGTTCCCGTGTGGTTGCAGAATTACATTTCGGAATATGATGCGTTCTTCCTCCAGGTGTCGACTGGTAAGGGTTTTGCACTGGAGGAGGCCCAGGACCTGTTTGTGTGGGTGGAGTGGGAGAGGGAATAGAATTGTTCAGCCACAGGGTGGTGGGGTTGGTTGGTGCAGTTGTCCCAGAGATGTTCTCAGAAATGATCTGCAAGTTGGGGCCCTGCCTCCCTAATTTGGAGGAGATTACATTGTGTACGAAAGATAGTGTGTGTGACATTGGTGGAGGTACAGGTATAATTCTGTTCAATGTGGAAGGATATTCGGGCCCTTGGACGGAAGTTAGTGGAGAGATGTGGGCGCAAGTTTTCCACTTCCAGCGGTGGCAGGTGAAGTTATCGGGAGTGGGGTATAGGGTGTTGGTGGGTATGGATCTTATGAGGGAGTCATGGAGAGAGTGGTCCCTTCGGACCACTGTGAGGGGTGAGGTGGTCCGGTTGTACATGGTGGAAGTATTGGAGGATGACGAAACGTATACAGAGGTTGCTGAGGGTGGGTGATTCGGAACAGACGATATCCCCTGGTTGCGTTGGGATTAGTGTGCTTCAAAGGCAGATATAAAGGATATGCTCTGGAGGGCTTCGGCGATGACGTGAGAAGGAAAATTCAGATCTGGGAAGAGGGAAACCTAGAATTTTCTGTGTTGCTATTGGTCATCCTTGGAACAGGTGCGGCAGAAGCTGAGGAATTGAGAATGAGGGATGGCAGTTTAACAGACATCGGGTGCAAGGTGGTGTAGCTCTGGGAGTTGGAGAGTTTGTTGTAGATGTCTGCAATTGGTCGGTCGTCGGATATAGAAGTGGAGAAATCCGGGAAGGGTGGGGAAGTTACCAAGATGTTCCAGGTGAATTTGAGGTCTACATGAAAGCTCTTCGTGAAGTTGATGAATTGTTCAGCCTCCTCGTGGGAGCACGAGTTAGTTCCGATACCTTCATCAATCAAGTGGAATAACAGTTGGGGGCGGTGCCGGTGTATCTGTGATAGAACAAGCGAAGGACATAGCTGAAGCCCATGTAGCTGTTGATACTCAATTGGTTTGGAGGAAATCAGTGGATTGGAAGAGGAAGTTGTTAAGAGTGAGGACGAGTTCAGCCAGGCAGATGGGTAT
>NC_057717.1:45269899-45297848 GCF_004010195.1 Chiloscyllium plagiosum | reverse complement strand
CTCCCCAATTTAGAGAAGGCCACATCGGGTGCAGCGGATGCAGTAAACGATGTGTGTGGAGGTGCGGGTGAATTTGTGGGGGATATGGAATTATCCCTTGGGGCCTTGGAGGGAAGTAAGGGGGGAGGTGTGGGCGCAAGTTTTGTATTTCTTGCGGTTGCAGTGGAAGGTGCCGGGAGTGGAGGTTGGGGTGATGAGGGAGTCACGGAGGGAGTGGGCATTTCGGAAGGCTGATAGGGGAGGGGAGGGAAATATATACTTGGTGGTGGGTTCCGTTTCGTGGTGGCGGAAAAGTCGACGGGTGCCCAGCTTTATGGTTTGTTTTGGAGGTGAGACAAGGGATCCTCATTGAGTGAGCGGGAGACTTGATTTAAAAAGTGAGCCCGGGGTCGAGGTTGCGGAAGAAATACGCAAAGCTTGTGAGGCATTTCAAACTAATTAATCCGGGAGCGTAGAGGGATGGAGGTAAGATCTTTGCTGACGACTAAACCCCACTTTGGGAGAAGTCGGGTGAACAGGGAATACACAGCCAGGCTAGGAGCAATAGCCTTGGGAAGGGCTGGAGCTGTGTGTTGGCAGAGACTGCCTCTTGGCTGAATGCAATTATCTGATAAAAAAATGGCGTCACCAGCAGAAGTGACACCCACAATGGAGTGGAAAGCTGGGCAAACAGTTGGGCCTGTAATGGCAGAAGTGACGTCAAGTGCAGTGACCGTGAATTTGCAGACTGGTTTTGCCTGTGACGCCCCTGACTGAGGAGAGGACCCAGTTGATGAAATCAGCCATTTCCAGGTGACTGATGTCTTGGGATGTAAGTGGCTGGGGCGGTGGCTAATGTGGAAGCGGAGGTGACTTACAGAGTATGTATCCTGTCTGTGCTGGAGGCACTGAATCCATGCATTCGTCTTCCTGGCAATAGCTGAGGTTGCTTTCTGGACAGCGATCACAGAAATGATGCGTTCAGCAGTGGCTGAGGTCCGTGGGGCGGCGAGGACGTAAGTAACCTGAAACTTCGCTGCGGAAGTTTAGCAATAAGTGGCCACGTGGCTAATGCTATCTGAGCAGTTTCAGAGCCCAGGGGCCAGGGTTCAGAAGCCAGGGGCCAGGACACCCGAGTATTGAGGTAAATATATGAAAGTTTGTTTAATTTACGTTCTTTTATGTCCGCCATGATGGATAAAGTTCATTTTGTTCTGCGTCTAAATTCTTCAAAGGATATATAACAGCATAAGTCCCTTGCAGGTCTGGTAGTATGTGGCCCTAAGGCGTACCAAAGCTGTCTGCATGTACAATAGGATATACCGAGCAGACGATGTGGACGTAGGCACACAGGTTACATTGCACAGGCAGTACAAGTGAGACCAACGCTGGCTAGATCAGTATTAGTTCAGGCTGGAGAATCCATTCTGCAGTTAAATAGCCATTGAGAAAAAAGATATTCCCGAACCTGCTGTTGTGTGTATTATAGCTGCTGTAATTCTTCCCGACATCAGATGTTGTAGGACGTAAGTAGTTGAGTGTGATTGGTCTTTAATGATTTTGACAGCCTTCCCGTGGCAGCGAGCTGTGCAAATCGAGTCCATGGATGGAACGGTGGCGCTCGTGGTGGCTCGTGTAATTTCATCTGTCTTTCTGTTACTCAACAACCTATCTATCTCAGTCTTAAATTTACTCAATGTCCTAGTCGCCACACCCTTCTGTGGCAATGAATTCCATAGATTCACCATTCTCTGGCTGAAGAAGTTTATCCTTACCTATGTTTCTGATATCCTCTGGTTACTCTAGAATGGCCTGTCCAGTCTATTTAAAGCTGTGCAAATCGAGTCCATGGATGGAACGGTGGCGCTCGTGGTGGCTCGTGTAATTTCATCTGTCTTTCTGTTACTCAACAACCTATCTATCTCAGTCTTAAATTTACTCAATGTCCAAGCCGCCACACCCTTCTGTGGCAATGAACTCCATAGATTCACCATTCTCTGAATGAAGAAGTTTATCCTTACCTGCGTTCCTGATCTCCTCCCGTTACTCTAGAATGGCCTGTCCAGTCTATTTAATGTTCTGTAAGTTTCCATTAGAAACCAGCTCATCCTCGTCAACCACATCCAATATAGACCCAAGGTCTTGAAAACTTCCTCAGGTGTTAAGATGCTCGTTCTAGTCGACATTCTTGTGAATCTCCTCAGAATACGCTCCAGGGGCAGTGCTCTCTCCCAGAGATATGAGCCGGGAAACAGCGATCAATACTCCAAATATGGTCAGATCGGAGTCTTATTGATCCTCAGAAGAACATCCCTGTTTATCTCTATTCCATTCCTCTAAAAATAAATGCCAACATAATATTTGCCTTTTTCACTTCTGACTTCAAATGCAAGGTTCCCTCGACAGAATCCTGGAGAAGAACACAGAAGCCTTTTTTGTACTTCAGCCCTCTGAAGTTTCTCCGCATTTAGAAAACCGTCTATGTCTATATTCTTCCTACCGAAGTGAATGACCTCAGACTTTCCAACGTTGATCTTCAATTGCCACATTTTTGTCCAGTCTCCTAATTTTTCCAAATCATTCTGCAGCGTGCTCGCCTCCCCAGTGCTGCCTGTCCCTCTTAATAAATTTGTGTAGTCTGCAAACCTAGCGAGACTGCCTTGAGTTCACTAATGTACAAAATGAAAAGTTGTCGTGTCAACATCTAGTTCGGCGGAACACCACTTGTTGCCACACTGAGAAGGACCCGTTCATCCCCATTTTCTGCTTTCTGCCAGGCGGCCAAGCTTCCGTCCATGCTCGTACTTTGCATCTGTCACCATGGGACCTTGTCTAACTCAGACATTTCCAGTGTGGAACCTTGTCAAAGCATTCTTGAGGTCCAGGTAATAACATCTATTGGTTCTCCTTCGTTTAACATGCTCATTACTTCCTCAAAGTATTCAAGTAGATTTGGGCGGCATGACCTCCTGTTGTTGAAACCATGCTGACTTCACCCTACTTAACCATATATGTTGCAGTATTCAGAAATGTCAGCGTTAACAATGGATTCCAGGATCTTCCACATGACTGAGGTTAAGGTAATCAGTCTGTTATTTTCCCCCTTTGCCTTACTCCCTTTTTAAAAAGGGGTGCCACCTTAGCTATTTTGCAGTCCTTTGGGACCCTCCCTGACTCTAACGATACCGGGAAGATCCCATTAACGCCTCCACTTTGTTTTCAGCTATAACCCTTTGAACGCTGGCGTGCAGTCCATCCGTTACAGTTGATGTATTCACCTTAAGGTCATACAGTTTTTGTAGCACTTTCTCCTTTGTATTGCCACCATACTCATCTGTGCCCCCTCACTCTCTTGGATTTTGGGATATTTCTCATAACTTCCATCGTGAAGACTGATATGCACTAATTACTCAGTTCCTCAGCCACTGTCTTGTTCCAAACTATTATCAATCCAGAGGCATGTTACAGCGGTCTGATCTCCACTTTTGCCTTTTTTTCCCCTTTAAGGAGAAAGTGCGTACTGCAGATCTTTTATCCCCTTTATACAATCTTCCGTCTCATTAGCAGGCTTCCTTTATATTATGGGCTAGCTTAGCTGCATATTTAATCTTCTTTCTCCTTATTTCTTTTATTTTTTGCAGGACTCTGTTGGTCTTTGTAAGTTTCCCAATTCGCTGGTTTCCCACTGCCCTTCGCCACTCTGCAGTCTTTCTCCTTTTCTTAAATGTTCATCCTTATTTCCTTACTCAGCCATGTTTGCTGCATCCTCCCTGGAGAATAGTTATTTATTTTCTCGGGATGACTCTCTGCTGTGTCTCCTCAATTTCTCCAAGAAACTCCTACCATTGCTTAACTACTATCTTTCCTGCTTGTCCCCTCACTCAGTCAAGTATATCCATCATCTCGCTCATGTCTCTGAAGTAGCTTTTACTCAGTTGTCATACGGTAACATCTGATTACATCTTGTCCCTCTCAAATCGCAGGTTCATTCAGTCATGGTGCGATCACTGCCTCCCAAGGCTTCCTTCACTGTGTGGTTCCTCATCAATTCTACCACATTGTACAGCACTACATCATGTATTGTTTGTTCCCTCGTGGGCGCCACCAAAAGTTGCTTCAAAAAGCAATCTCATAGACACTTTACGAATTCATTTTCTTGCAATCCATTCTCAACCTGATTTTCCCAGCTTATGTGCATATTGAATTTTCCCAAACGATCACTACAACTTTGTCTTTCCTACACATATTCTCTCTTTCTTAGTCTATCGTGTGCCTCAACGCCAGACTACAGTTTGAAATCCTTTCCAGAACGCCACCTTTTACCCACGCACGTTCTACACTACCTGACCATACTTTGTTTCTTATTATCGGCTTAATTTCATTTCTTATCATCAGACATACGTACCTCCCTGCCCACCTGCCGACCATTTAGAACGGATGTATATCCTTGGATACTCAGCTCCCGATCGTGATCCCATTGCAGCCACGCATCTGTGATGCCTTTCACGTCAGACCTGCCAATTCTAATTTTTTACACAAGCTCATTTACTTTATTCCTTATACTTCGTGCAATCAGATATAACACCTTCAGTGGAGAAATTGAGGTCTGCAGATGCTGGAGATCAGAGATGGAAATGTGTTGCTGGAAAAGCGCAGCAGGTCAGGCAGCATCTAGGGAACAGGAGAATCGACGTTTCGGGCATTAGCCTTTCTTCAGGAAGGGCTGAATGCCCGAAGAAGGGCTAATGCCCGAAACGTCGATTCTCCTGTTCCCTAGATGCTGCCTGACCTGCTGCGCTTTTCCAGCAACACATTTCCATAACACCTTCAGTGCTGTGTTCACCATCCCACTTCTCAGTGGCAGCCGTTTATCCAGTGAGATTGAAGCTTGACTGTCAACTCGTTCCAAACATTCTTTTCTATTTGTGTCTGTGCTGTCAACATAACTAAACTCATCTGAGGTCTGCAGTCTTGCCTCCTCATTTAATTTGGATTTTCTAATTTCCCCCATAAGTTAACGCTTCCCCCTCCAACGTTTACTTTATAGCCCTGTCTACAGCCCAAGGTATTCAAATACTGAGGACTCTGCTATCAGCATGGTTCAGATGAAGACCGTTCGCCTTGAACATGTCCCTTCTTCCCCAGTGTTGAAATCTCCTGTTCCCTGGATGCTGCCTGACCTGCTGTGCTGTTCCAGCAATAAAGTTTCAACTTTGATCTCCAGCATCTGCAGACCTCACTTTCTCCTCCCCGGTGTTGATGCCAAGTTTCCATGAATTCAAACCCATTTATCCCACCAAGAATTTATCTGCTTAATCTCCTTGACCCTGTGTCAAGTAGCTCGTGGCACAGGTAGTAATCCAGAGATAGTTACCTTTTTGATTCTGATTTTTAACTTAGCTCCGAGCTGTTCAAGTTCTCTTTGCAGAAGTTCTGCTAGAGGTTTAGCTCCGTCGTTGGTACCCATGTGCAATACGGCCACTGGATTGTTTCACTCCCACTCCAAGTTCCTCTGCAGCCCAGATGAGATATCCCGAATCAAGGCACCAGGCACGCAACAAACCTTTCGGGTCTCTCGATCGGAGGCACAGAGAACAGTGTCTAGGCCTCTAACTCTAATGTCCCCAATTATAACAACATTTCATTTCTCTTCCCGCACTTCCCTGCACCATGGTGCTGTAGTCATTGGACTCATCATCCCTGCAATGGCCTTTCCCGTATACACTGTGTGCAATGTACTTGAACCTGTTGGACAAGTAACTCTACCTCCTGTACCTCTCTTCCTGCCACACTCACAGCAACAACTTCTTGACCCTGACCATTATCCAAGTAGCTCTCCCCCTCTCTGATGTGTCGCAATGTTTGAAGTTCAGACTCCAACTCATCGACTCTAAGCCGGAGCTCTGCCAGCAACCAATATTTGTTACACATATGGTCATTGCTAAACAGAAGAGGCGACAGCAGCTCTCACATCATACAGAAACAACACATCACCTGACCCTCCATCCTTTTTAGATCTGTTTTGAATTTATTCTTATTTTAACTTGTAATTCTTTAGTTTCTCTACTTGTTTTCTCAGTCTGAATGCAAGTTTTAAACAATAAATTAACAAGATGCAATTCAGCACAGGTTCAAATTTAGCGGACTCCATATTAGCCAATTAAATCACAGTACTCCTGTGACATCACTTTACAGTTTCGTCTCAGTCGAAACCTGTTTCAACCAGAATCTCTTTCATTCCCAGATTACTCTCCGCTCTCTTTTCCTCTGTTTCAGTCCTGAAGTGAAATTCAGTACCTCTCTTATCCTCTGATGGCAGCTGACATCATTGCCTGTACAGAACAGGTCGGAGACATAGGCAATGGCACCAGCGCATGTGCAGAATGGTGCAGATATTTTGCCATTCACATCGGTGCATTTGCAGAGATCAGTGCACATATTTCACCGTTGACATCGGAACTTTCACAGAACAGTGCGGAGGCTTTGCCTTTGACATTGGCACATTAGCAGAGAATAGTGCAGAGGACTTCGCTGTTGACATTGGCGCATTTTCAGAAAAGTGCGGCGATGTCACTGTTAGCATCGATGGTTGCACATATTGCTACGTGCACAGAATTGTGTGGAGACTTTGGCGCATGCACCAAAAGAAGTGCACCAAACATTTGCTACTGGATTCACGCTATTGCACACATAGAGAAATGTCATCAAAAATACTCTTCCCTAATTTTTCATTAATTTTAAAGCCAAATCGCACTGTTGAAATATGTTTAATATGAGAATTACTTGTGTGCTCTGTGTATGTGTCAACTACAGTGCTTCCTTCCATTGTTTTCAACATTGAGGAGAAATGACTTATCATGGAGGCATGGTGTGAAGGCCAGTAGAAGGCCATTAGGCGATTTCCTTGACCATCTTTGACCTGTTACCAGGTGGTTTCTTGCTTTCTGGAAGCAGTATTGGGAATTCCAAGGTCAATCTTGTCCTGATTGTGTACAACGGTGCCACCAACATTTGTGGTTCTGTTTCAGAGTCAGAGATGCACAGCACGGAAATTGGGCCTTTTGTCCAACTTGTCCATGCATACCAGATATCCGAACTTAATCTAGCCCCATTTTCCCGCACTTGGCCCATATCCCTCTCAACACTTTTCATTCATTTTGTAATTGTGCTCCCTCCACCACTTCCTCTGTCAGCTCATTCAATGCATGCACCAATCTCTGCATGTAAATGTTATCCTTTAAGTCCCTTTTAAATCTTTTCCCTCACCTTCAACCAATGTCCTCTCGTTCTGGACTACCCTAGCCCAGGTAAAATCACTTGTCATTTCGGGGACAAGGTGGGACAAGACTAACACAGGGATGGTGACCGTTCTTCATGAAACATTACAAATCAGGTCCGATTCTGTGAATACGATGATGTCAGACTGTTTCCTGACCAGTCACATTTAGGAATAAAAGTAAAAATGGAGCAGGACTAACGGTTTAAAAAAAACTGAATAAAAGGCACTCTATGTGAATGTGTACTGTCTTCTCAATAAAGCTTCAGGAATTCACTTTGTACATTGTCGGAAATGGATATGATTGAACAGCATTAGAGAGACATGACGACAGGATGATCTACATTAGGAATTAGATATTCCGTATTTTTCATATTCATGAGTGTTAACTAAAAATGAAAAGGAATTGGGGGAGATCTCTGAGTAAGAGATGGTATCTGTATAACCGTAAAAGAGGACCTAACATCAAATGATCAAGAGATTGTCTTAATCTTGTGGATTTTATTATGAAAAGTGCCAAGTGAATCGAGTTTGTGGAGAAATTTCCACCGTGAGGCCGAGTGAATCTCCACAAACTTACTGGACAGAATGACATTTTTGATACGCATTTTATGTCTCTACCACCTTCTGTACTTAATATTTTCCAGAACATTCTAAAACCAACACCCGCGGAACATTCTGTAACCGACATCATTTGTGAACGGCGGATAATAGTTAATTAGAATAAGATAAGCTCCTGAGGGAAGAAATCCTGTTCCAGACAGACGGAGATTTTGTTTTGAAGTACCTTTCTTTGAAGGCAGTTAAATTGGTGAATATGTTTTCCCAGTGTTTACCTTTCTTGATGACAGATGACCCACTGAAATTCAGAAAAAAAAGACAGGAATGGCCAATTATTTGTTGCTTTCAAGAACTGGGGAACAATTCTTCAGGTGGGCAATGTTTTCCCTCTTCGTATTCGGAAGTGGAAAGAAGCGACTGCATCTGTATTCGAATGAACGAGTGTGTGGGAATGTTCTCGAAATCATCTGTTGTTATGAATATGTGCCTGCATATTTGGGAAGTGGTCATTTATTTTGTTGCATGTCACATTTTTGTGAGCAATTCACTAATTGTCATTTGTTCTTTCTGCTTCTAATACTTCAATGAGTATCTGAATAACGTGACACATTTGATTATCACATTGGGTATTCGATTAAATTGGTAACTTTGCCTCCAGGCTGATATATAATTTGCTTGTTTTCCTTCCTCACAGTTAACTTAGTGATGATCTTTTTCCTGCTTTATAAAGATTGTGGATTGTCTCCATGTGTCAGACTTTACCTGGGGGCCATGGCAGTGGCAGATCTAATGGTCATCATTCTTGATTTGACATTAAGACACATTCCCATTGTTTATCGGGAGCAGTTTTAATTCCTGCAGTCCATCCGCGTGTGTAATATCCACGCTGCCCTGCTTTATGCAGCCACTGACTGTTCTGTCTGGTTCACTGTCACTTTCACCTACGATCGATTTGTTGCCATTTGCTGCCAGAAGTTGAAAAGTAAATATTGCAATGAGAAAACTGCGGCTGTGGTTCTGGGAACGATAACTGTGCTGACCTGTTTAAAGAACATTTTCTGGTATTTTATGCGCTCCGCTTGGTATTCGCTGTGGAACCACCCCTGGTTTTGTAATGTAGCAAAAGATGTTTATTACTCTGGTTTTGTAATGTAGCAAAAGATGTTTATTACTCTCGTGTTTGGGTCACAATTGAGTTCCTCCACCACATTCTTAACCCAACACTCCCATTTCTCCTGATTCTGCTGCACAATGCTTTCACCGTGAGAGATATTTTAATGACCAGCAGAGCCCGCAGGAGACTCCAGGCTCGCACCATTTGGGACGTTCAGTGTGACGCAGAAATGAGAAATCGAAAAAAATCCATAATTTTACTGTTTGTGATCTCGGACAATTTCATCATATTATGATCCACGTTAATGGTTTATTTTATATGGTACCGGATGTGGTTTATGGGATATCAGTCTGTCTATCTACATCACTTTGTGCGTGAATTGGGCTTCATGCTACAGCTCCTCAGTTGCTGCACAAACACTGCAATTTATGCCATCACCCAGACTAAGTTCAGACAGCAGCTGAAGAATATGATGAAATATCCCTTTACCCAAATTCATCAGTCAATCAAATTCACTCATTTATTAATCCATCCAGGATGTTCTCATTTCAGTTCAATATTTGAGCGATGAAGCAATCTTTCGCTATGGGAGCAGACTGAGGGTATTCCTGGTTGATCCAACCTTTATCCCACTGGCGATTACAAGGACACATTGCAATGTTTCTCACAACTCAGGGTTCAGTGAGAACAGGCACCATTGTAATGATTGTGTCTGTAACGCCAAGTTCTAAAAAAATAAAAATATTAATCGGAAAGTGCCGAGCTGCAGAGTGAACTCTATTGTTGTTTGACTTTGTGTTGAAGAATCTGGGATGGAAACAGAGAGAGTCGGCCCCAAGTCATGGTCCTCAGGGAAGGGAGGAGACACGGCCATGAGTTCAGGAGTTGGGGTTAAATCACTCTGTCCTTGCATTCACCTCCAGGCCACACCCTCCGACCAAGCCTCAGAAGAATTCATTTCTCTTCCTTGCTCTCGTTCGCTCCATATCGCTTTCACACTCTCACAATGTCCTTCTCTCTCCCCACACACCTATTTTCTCTTTTTTTCAATGTCTCTCCCTCCCCACTTTCCATCAGTCCCTCTGTTCCCCCCTTGCACTCTTTACCTACTCATCACACTCTCCGTGCCTCTCTTTCTCTAGTCCTCGCTCGCTTTCCATTTTTAAGGTAACACGATGGTGTGAAGTCTCAGGATGCTGAATGGGGCCATAGTGTCAGTGAGAACAAAGTCATTTCTTATGTAAACTGCAGATGTCGGTCAGCAAGTCATTATTAGGAGAACAACGCGGATGTAGCTTCACTACATGCACATTACTGCATTTCAACAATCTGGGATGGCACTGCACAAGGTGTACGGCAGATAGTCATGTGACTCGGCCAATGTTGTTGATCTCGTATGCTGCAGGCAATTATGTTCCGAGGCATAGCACATTGGCGAGGCCATGCCGCCGCCAGGACAACTGATGAATGGACACAGTGCCAAAATCACCAGACAGGAATATTCCTTCCCAAATGGAGAAAACTTCAGCGGTCATGGATATTCAGAGTCCCATCTTCAGGTTAGAGTCCCCCAAGGCAACCTTCCAGATAAACAACAACGCAGAATCGCCGAGCAGAAGCTGATAGCCAAGTTCTGTACACAGGAAGAAAGCCTCAACTCTGATCTTGGCTTCATACCTCACTCCATGTAAAACTGTCATACTATTCTTTAAAATCTCCTTTACTGTCCCGCTTTAACAAATCACTTGATAACTTGTTATAATCTCTCTACCTAAGTTAGTTTATGCAGATTTAAAGTACTTGTTAATTTGGTCAGACTTTCTGTATATGACTGTTATACGTATCGTGCCAATACAGGCAATTGGTTTGTCTCCAGCATCACCCTATTCTTATTATTTGAATTAACGTCTCTGCCGAAATTAGCCAGATGTTGGTACTTAGCTGTTGACACGTTACGCTCACCGTCGGATACTTTTACCATCCAAAGGGAGTACTTGTTCGGCCTGCGGATACTCCACTCACACCATTAGCATGATAGTTTCATCTCTCTGCATATAAATTGTGTGCCTGTGTTGTGCGCTTCTCCACCCTTCATCTGACGAAGGAGCAGCGCTCAGAAAGCTTCTGATTTCAAATAAATCTGAAAACCATAACCCGGTGTCATATGATTCCTGAAGTTGTGAAATCCAGCATCACAAAGAACAGTTTTTTTTTCAGCAAGTCTGAGTTTACGGTAATGGCTCACTGTGGTGATTAAACCATGCATATCTGCGAGAGGTCCTGGGTTGCAACCTACACAAACGCCGCGTTTCTTTTTCTTTCTCTTCATTACTGCCAAATCGGCTGATTAGCTTTCCGGGGAAAAAAAAACTGCTGTGGCCTCTTGAGGTCAGATTGAGATCCGGGAACAGTGGTGTCACTGCAGCGAGCATGGCATAACAGCGCATTTGTTAAAAGCAAAAGCAGCTGTTTCAGGATGTTTAGCCACAGAGTCAGACATTAAATGGATTCTCCATCTGCGTCAGTACACAATGTCGGACGTCAACGGAAGTGCGGAAGTGAAGCGATTGGAGACAGCGGGGAGATATTGACATCAATGTTATTGTGTATGAGGAACGTCAGCAATGGAGCAAGACTGGAAAGTTGCGACAGTCGTCCTTGGAGAACAAAGGACTGAAAACTCCTCTGAATGAATCTTTTCAATTCATAACGGGTCTAGACACAGAAATAAGGTAGTGAAACGAAAGAGAGATATTCATCAGTGATGTAAAGTCATTAAGAAAATAAACAAAAGTCAAATGAGAAAGAGCGTTTTCACACAGGAATAGTAGTCACAATTCTGTAAGCTTTTGAATATTCATGAACAAAGACAAGCCTGTTCTCAAAGGAAGTGTGCTAAGTTGGGGATATGTGGGAGGCTTTTAAAGACAAGTTGATTAGAGTTCAGACAGACATGTCCCTCTGAAAATGACGGATACAATTGTCAAACGTACAGAACCATGATAGATCCGTGTAATGGTTAGTCAAATGTAGAGTGGTGCTGGAAAGGCACAGCAGATCAGGCAGCATCCGGGGAGAAAGAGGATGATTCCTGATGAAGGGCTCCTGCTCGTAACGTCGATTTTCCTGCACCTCTTATTCTGCCTGACCTGTTGTGCTTCTGCACCACCACTCTAATATTGACTCTAATCTCTAGCATCTGCAGTCCTCACTTTCGCTGAGATGTAATGGTGAGACGAGCTAAATGGACAAAGGAAGCATGCATATAGTCCAAGGGACAGAAAGCAGATGAAGCTTTAGATGAATATTGTGAAAGTGAGACCAATTGAATCGAAGAATTCAGAGGGCGAATAGTGTTTATGAAATATCTTTAGCAAACACAGTTAAATAGTTCTCCAATGCCTTTTTTTTTTTAAAAAAATCGTACTTAAGAAGCAAAGGGATTACAAGAGAAAGGGTTTTCCCACTCAAAGCAAAGGAGGAAAGTTATGATTGGAGTCAGACAAAATTGGTAAGTATCTTACTGAGAATTTTGCATTGGCATCCTTCGAGCAGAGGGACAAGATGGTTATTGAGGTTAGGTATAGATGTTTGATTACTCTGCGTAACGTCAGCAGAAGGAGAGAGGAAGTATTGGGTATTCTGAAAGGATTTAGTCCCTAGGTTGGATGGGATCTATCCCGGGCTACTGAGGGCAGTGGGAGAGGAAATAGATAGGACCTTAACAAATACTTTTGCAGCATCCTTGAAGAGCAGTGTGGTCCCGGAAGAAGTGTAGAATTCCAAATGTCGTCCTCTTGTTTAAAAACTGTAGCAGGGATATACCTGGTAATCATTGACTGGTAAGTCTGACTTCAGTGGTAGGGAAGCTGCTGGAAAAAAATACTGAGGGATAGGATCTGTTCCCATCTGAAATAAAACAGGCTGATAAGCAGCAGGCAACATGATTTTGTGTAGGCAAGGTCATATATTACCAAATTAATACAATTGTTTGAGGAAGTGGCAAATTTGATTGAGAAGGGAAGGGCTGCAGATGTCATCTACATGGACATGAGTAAGACATGCGATAAAGTTTGCCATGGTAGGCTAATGGAGATAGTGAAATCGCATGACGTCCAGTTTGTACTAGTTACTTGGAAAAGACAAAACTGTGTAACAGGAGAAAGAGAATAGTAGCAGAAGGGAGTTTCTCAAAATGAAGAACTATCACCAGTGGTGTTCCACAGGGATCGGTCCTGGGACCACCGTTGTTTCTGAAATGCAAAAAAGATCTGGAGGAAGGTATAGGTGGTCTGATTAGCAAATTTTCAGATGACACTAATATTGGTGGAGTAGCAGAAAGTGTACAGAACTTTTAGAGGATGCAGCAGAGTAAAAGTACATTGGACAGTTTGGCAGAGGATAGGCAGATGGAGTTCAATCCAGGCAAATGCGAGGCAATGCATTTTGGGATATCCATTTCAAGAGCGAACGATACGGTGAATGGAAAAGCTCTGTGGAAAATTGATGTGCAGGGAGATGTGGGTGTTGTGGTACATGTTGTGGTTGTGTTCGCCGAGCTGGGAATTTGTGTTTCAGACGTTTCATACACTGTCTAGGTGACATCCTCAGTTTTTGGGAGACGACAGTGAAACGCTTCTATGATCTTTCCTCCGGCATTTGTCGTGGTTTGAATCTGCCGTTTCTGGTTGTCAGTTCCAGCTGTCCGTTGCAGTGGTCGGTATATTGGCTCCACGTTAATGTGCTTATTGATTGAATCTGTGGATGAGTGCCATGCCTCCAGGAATTCCCTGGCTGTTCTCTGTTTGGCTTGTCCTATAATAGTAGTGTTGACGCAGTCGAACTCATGTTGCTTGTCATGCAACATCAGTTGGACTGGGACAATACTACTATTATAGGACAAGCCAAACAGAGAACAGCCACGGAATTCCTAGAGGCATGGTACTCATCCACAGATTCAATTAATAAGCACATCGACGTGGACCCAATATACCGGCCACTGCAATGGACAGCTGGAACTGATAACCGGAAGCGGCAGATACAAATCACCACAAATGCCAGAGGAAACATCACAGAAGCGCTTCACAGGAGGCTCCCAAGCACTGAGGATGTCACATAGATAGGGGCCGAAACGTCTGCAACACTAATTCCAAGCTCGGCGAACACAACCACAACAACGAGCACCCGAGCTACAAATCTTCTCCCAAACGTTGTGGTACATTTTATGCTGAAGTTGGCAATGCATGTCGATAAAGTGGTTCAGAAGCCATGCAACATGCTTTCCTTCATCGTACAGGATATTGTGGAAAAGTTGGAGCATTGGACGTAATCCTTGCCCTCACTGCACCAGATATATACAAATTAGAATGGGCACATATTAAGTTATCAGGAAACTGGAAAGTATGCAGGGTTATATTCATGAGATGCTGGTAAAATTGGAAAAGCTGCACTTGAGCCCTGGAAGTTTGGGAAGCGGACTAACAGAGATTTTCTAGATGATGAGAGATTCAGAATGTCGAAGTAGGAGGAAATTTCCCCCTTTCGAGTGAAACAAGATCAGAGATTCCAAATGATCGGTTTCCCAGAAACAAATGTAGAAACTGATTCAAGAATATTTTAATGATATATGACTGGGCAAACAGGGAGTGAACGTAATTGGGGAAGAGCATTTGTGGAAGGGTCTGACTGGGAGGGATGGTGGACCGCAGAGCAGTGCAGAGATGGGCAGGGCGGGGAAACGAAATTGGATTTGAAATGACTTAATGTGCAAAGATACTCCCTGAACAGATGATTAAAACTGAGTATGAAATCATTTATGGTTTTGAGAAATGCTGCTTACTGTGCAAAGTGAAGCCCATTGTAAACTGCGAAGCAACGGATCAAGACATGTTTTTTAAAAACAATAGAGGCAATTTAGACGGAAGTAAATTTCGTGAAGACGTGCAGCTGAAGAGCATCGACGACAAAGGTCACATGGTTTGGAAACGTGCAGCAAATGATTTACTGTGAAGCATTGTCAATGGAACCGAGATTTGTTTTAATTGGAAATGAAAGTTATACCCTAACAATTACGAAGCAAACCGTCTCTCGGAGATGCAATTCAATTCTCTTACCAGTGCCGTAAAAAATTGACCATCTTTCACATGATTGTGAGTCCATTAAATACTTTTTGATCTCATCCAAGAAATCCACCAGGAAAACTCTGTCAGCTTGCGTTTCCAAACCTCGGTTTTTCTCAGCAGCAAGTCTCAAAAGGTGTAATGACTGCAGCGCCAGAGTGCACACCAGGGTTAGCACCACATTCACAGAAATCTGTATCGCCCACAACAGAAGCACTTGCCAAAGATCGAACTTCGATAAGGGAACATAGTGTGGGGTAAAACTTTGGAATTTGTTGCCCCAGAGACTGTGGAACCTTCGTCAGCCAAACACTCTCTGCTTATTTTGCATATTTCCAGCATCCACAGGGTTTTGTTCTTGTGTTCTGTGAAGGTGGTTAACAGGAGCAGGAAACGGGTCTGACTCGCTCTGTGGTAGACAGATTGTAAACTCCTAAATATTAATCCTTTGAGATGAGACTGAACCGTGTGCAGCAGAGTGGGAAAGGGACAACTCTACATTGCGCACAACTTCTCGAAAAATAAATGAAGGTTTCCATTCCAAGAATTGTCACAAACGCAAGAGATTCTAATGAGCGTTGCAATCAATGGAATACATCTTAATCACAGTCAGTATTGAATCTGAAACTCTCTGCTCAATTTGTGGTAAAGCAGTCAACTATCCGAATATATCAGAAGTCTTCAGATGATGAATTGAATCGGCATAGCTGATTCAATGCTGAAAATTTGGACAAGGGCAAACGATGGAAACTATGAAAACAATCGGCCGAGGGACAGCTTGCTTTGCTCTAAGGGACAGTTCAGCATGTTGTGCGCGGCTCTGTGGCACAACAAAGAGAGCGGTGGAGTTCTAGCCCATTTCCGAAGTGGTAGTCCAATGTTATGAACTCGAATTTCGCTGGAGTTACATTTTCGTTCTTTTTCCGAGTGTTTGGACCATCGGATTTACTATTCTAACTTACAACGGAGACATATGAAAGAGCGGAAGTTTGATAAAATTTAATCAGAAGAAATAATCATTGAATGGCAAATTAATCCTTTCGGCTCATGGTGACGACTCAGCGCGTTCACCTCCACAGCCTGGCTTCGAATCAGGGAATCAGGAATTATTATTCCTGATAGTGACAACAGCAGAAACAGAGCAGCTCTGACAGGAATCCTTTCAATGTCTCGGATCAGTTAATCACAGCAAAAACATCAGAGAAAGTGCCCCGGCGTCTAAAAGGAAGGGAAGGTGCCTCCACTGTCCCTGGACAGTCGGATTGTTCACCTTGCATTCCCCACCAATTCCTTTTCGTAAAATGTTTCGAAAGGTGCACAAAGCTGGCGACACGGTTTTATTTTTTGTCTCCTTTCCATTCCTCGGCGACTCAGTCATTGGGTGGGTGGGTTTGGGGAATGAAACAGTACCTTTGAGCAGCGGGTGGAAATATTTCAGTGTCTCCTCCGCTGACAGAGCTGTGACATGGCCTCTGATGCTCTCGGGGACATTCACCGATGTGAAACAGTGAAATGAATATCATTTCTGCAGAACAAGTATTGAACCTTCTACAATGGTTCAGGGCAATGGAAAAGGTTAATTTAGAAGAATAAACAAGTTGCAAATTGCACTTCAGCCAGAGATTAACCCAAAAGCTCGAGTGTGTCTGTCAGACGTGTTATCTAATGCACTACCCCATACGGAGCTGAGAGAAGTGAATCAGGCTTGGTTGTAAGAGAAAACATTAAGTTGCTAATGATCTAAGTGCAGTAACACAGTCAGTCACTTGTTCTGCCAATGAGTTTGCAAGAATTTTGTTGTGGGATGTCTTCGCATATCTATATTGGAATCTATTCCACACGCCCCAACCAAGAACCAAATTGTCCGTCTTCTGTTGTGTCTGTAGAAGGGGCGAGCATAATTCCTGGTTCCTTCCTGTGACATACGGACGGGACTCAATCTCCCCAGTTCATTCCAGGATGTATGAACGAGAAAGACAGAGGGCGAGAAATGAGATGCTGAAACATTGAAGTGGAAAAGGGCGGCGTGAGGGAGACAAAGGGACAAGTAACCAGGTGGAGAGAGAAAGAAGAGAATTGGAGAGAGGCAGAAAGCACGGGGAGGAGAGAGACAGGACGTACATGATTTTTGGCCTTCCTTTGTCAGTCATAATTTCTCACTTCCCTTCATCCTACACAGCAATGACCATCGGCTGCAAGCTTGCGCGTAATGGTAACGTGTTCACGGCATCTCCACAAGTTTCGTGATCAAATTGTGTCAGATTAATTGTGTATGGCGCCAGTATATCGCTCTTGGCTTTTATCATTACAGAGATTGCTCTCTGGGCTGCTAACTGCTCAGCAGCTTTCAGGTACATGTGACGCTATTCTGTCAGTTTTCATTCGAATCAGTATTGCTGTGAGGTGGCAGGTCCAAACACAAACTGTTCGTCATGGCGTTCATTGGTGACAGCGCGGTGATGCCAACATTATATTCGTATTGTTCCACTTTATCTGTAAACACACAACTTTATGTTTCAATCTATCCGGAGTTTCCAGCTCCGCCTGTTAAAGCAGCTGAGAGTGAGTTCGAAAAGAAATGTTCCTAATCAACAACAATTACTTTCGTCTCACGGGTGGCATGATCTTTATTCAACAACATGAAAGGAAACTGCAGTCCCACGGCCCCTCTTCATATTAATGACGAGGGTGAATTTATAACGGCATTGGTAAAATCCATTGGCGGATATCAATTCAGTTCCAATGTTGTTTGATGCTGTCCGCTTCCTGTTTGTTCTCGGAATTACCGACAAAGTCTCCAGGGATTAAATATCATGCGGGTTTATTGCCAGAACAACAGAACAAGACTCTAAATCAGAAATATGAAAATCACCCAAAATTGGAATAAAAGCCTTATGAAAGCATTTGTCGTTGGGACACAGTGAAGGCCAGATCGGTTCTCCGTTCTGTCTCTGCACAAACTCTCTCAGCTTTAGTTTCAATATGTCTTCAGATGTCCCCGAGCATCATTCAAAGACAAGAGACTGAAGAAACCGGTTATGTGAGATTTCGGAAAAAAAAATCCCACAAAACACAGCAGACCCTGCAGCATTTGCAGAGAAGAAAAGCAGAGTTTAGGTGTAAGCTTTAACATGTTATCAGAGCTGGAAGTGCTGCTGACCTACTGATCATTTCAGGAATATTCTGTTTACCTTCCTTCAGCTTCAGAGAGGTGATGTGAAACAACCTCAAGAGCAGCCTGCATGAGGGAATGTGCAATTTGCAGTTACATAGGAAAGTGCAGGTGACTCTCGGACAATTTCTGAGGGATTGACGAGATGATTGCAGAGAAGGCGCAGCATCCACTGCAGGATTGACATTGCCACCGTTCTCCGTGTTCTGCTGATGTCACTATTGCTGCGGTCAAATTTATGATACCCACCAGAAGAGAACATTAAATCACGGAAGAACAGTAGGAGGATGTTCAGCCCATCGCCTCTGTTTAGCTATTCAATGGTATCACCGCTGATCTGTTAAACCTCAATCCACTTCCCTGCTTTTGCCTTATTACTCGAGATAAACTCGAGCCTGATCACAATGTCATATATTACCGGTAAATCTCAGAGTTTTAGATTACTGTATGGCGTGTGTGTGTTTGCAAGCAATTGAATAACATATAATGAGATAAATGCCGTTTTTGCAATTTAATTCAACGCAGTTCCAGCCTTATAAGAAAGGTCACAATCTAAACTGATAAACTCGAGCCTGATCACAGTGTCATATATTACGGGTAAATGTCAGAGTTTTAGATTATTGTATGACGTGTGTGTGTTTGCAAGCAATTGAATAACATATAATGAGATAAAAGCCGTTTTTGCAATTTAATTCAATGCAGTTTCAGCCTTATAAGAAAGGTCATAATCTAAACTAGTACTTACGTTTCTCTCTGTTCAGATGCGCCTTCATGAGTTGAATATTTGCAGCATTTTTCTTGATAATTGGAACGTTTCACTTGAACAGATCCTCCCTGAATCTACAAGCATCTGTCTTGCAGAAAGAGATTTTGCTTCAGATTAAAATAGCCAAGGATACTTTCCCTGATACTGTAGTCCCAATGTTCTGGAGTCCTCCATTCCTGTTTTTCAGCAGCAGCAGCAACTCGAAGGGCAGGAGCTTGCACCAGGGAACTGCCGAGAGCGGTGAGTCACTGATTTGTGTTTTTCCATTGAATATCAGAGAGCAGCGGTTTCTGGGAAAGGAGGGACTTGTTATTTTTATTTCCGTCCTGCTGTCTTAGTCAGTGTCTTCTCAACCCGAGACCTTACCTTTGTAGGGCCTCGCACCCAACCACCTCCTCTAGCCTTGAAGATCAGGGACATATCAGGTAAGCGTCTCTTTTTTTACTTTGTGACGAGGGGCGTAGCAGGGAGAGCAATGTGCCTCCTGCAGGATGATTGAGATCAGGGATGTCAATAGTGCCCCATCCAAGTACAACTGCAGGAAGTGCAGTAAACTCTCGCTCCTCCAAGACCGTGTTTGGGAACTGGAGCGGGAGCTGGATGAACGTCGGATCATTCGGGAGGCTGAGGCTGTCATAGATAGAAGTTACAGGGATGTCGTTACCCCTCCTAGGCAAGAAGAAATTTCGGTGACTGTTCGAAAGGCGGAAAAACAGTCAGTGGAGGGATCACCTGTGGTCGTTCCACTGAAAAACATGCATACCGTTTTGGATACTGTTGAGGTGGACGACTTACCGGGGCAAGCAGTGTGGCCCAGGTCTCTGGCACAGAGCCCGTCCCTGTTGCAGAAGGGAATGAGGAAAAGGAGGAGAGTGTTAGTCATTGGGGGCTCAATAGTTAGAGGCTCAGATAGATGGTTTGTAGGAAACGAACGAGACTCGCATTTGGATTGTTGCCTCCCAAGTGCCAGGGTCCGTGATGTCTCGAATCGTAACTTTGGGGTCCTGAAGGGACATGGTGACCAGCCTCAAGTCGTTGCCCATGTAGGGAACAGCATAGGTAGAAAGAGGAATAGGGATGTAAGGCAGGATTTCAGGGAGCTAGGGTGGAAGTTGAGAGCTCGAACAAACAGAGTTGTTACCTTTGGATTGTTACCCGTGCCACGTGATAGAGAGGCAAGGAAAAGGGAGAGATATCAGGTAAACACTTGGCTGCAAGGATGGTGCAGGAGGGAGAGTTTCAGGTTTTTGGATATTTGGGGCTCATTCTTGGGAAGGTGGGAATTGTACAAAAAGGGTCGTCTTCACTTGAACCAGAGTGGTACTAATATCCTGGGTGGGAAATTTGCTGGTCCTATTCAGGTGGATTTAACCTATCTCAGCAGCGGAATGGGAACAGGAGGTGTAGCTACAGTGTACAGGAGGATGAGAGTAGGAAGGACAGGGACAGGATTTCAGGGTCACAGGAATACGTTTGCAGACAGCGAAGTGGTTTGAAGTGTGTCTATTTCAACGCCAGAACTATCCGAAATAAGGTATGTGATCTTGCGGTATGGATAGATACCTGGTACCCCGAAGTTGTGGCCATTTCAGAGACATGGATAGCGTAGGGTGAGGAATTGATGTTGCAGGTTCCAGGGTTTAGATCTTTCATTAAAGCAGGCGAGGCGGTAAAAGAGGGGGAGGAGTGGCCTTGTTATTCAAAGATCGTATAATGGTGACTGAGAGGACTTTAATGAGGACTCGTCGACTGAAGAAGTGTGGGCTGAGCTTACAGACAGGAGAGGAGAGTTCTCACTTCTTGAAGTTTTTTATAGACCTCCGCAGAGTTCCAGGGAGGTGGAACAGAGGATTAGCAACCTTTTCCTGGGTAGGAGTGAAAGGAACAGGGTGGTCATCACGGGGGACTTTAACTGCCCCAACATTCATTGGAAATATTATAGCTCTCGTACGTCAGATGGATCAGTTTTTGTCCAATGTGTACAGGAGTGTTTCCTGACACAGTATGTCGAATGGCTGGCAAGAGAGGAGGCCACACTGGATCTGGTGCTTGGTAATGATCCAGGCTAGGTGTTTGATTTAGTTGTAGGGGATACACTTTGGACAGAGTGACCATAATGCAGTTACGTTTAGTTTAGCGATGGAAAGGGATCGGTACATGCCACAGGTCAAAATTCTCGATGGGGCAGGCGCAATTATAATGCGATTTAGCAAGAATTAAGATGCATTGAATGGGGTAGCAAAATGCAGGGTATGCAGACAATCGAAATGTGGAGCTAGTTGAAGGAAGAGATATTGCGTGTCCTTGATAGTTAGGTCCCTGCCAGGCAGAGAGGAAGTGATAAGGTAAGGGAACCGTGGTTTACAAGAGAAATTACATCTCTTGTTAAGAAGTAGAAAGTGGCATATGTGTTGATGAGGTAAGATGGTACAGATGATGCGATGGAGAGTTACATATCATCGAGGAAGGATTTAAAGAGAGAGTCAACAGAGCAAAGAGAGGACACAAGCAGTCTTTAGCAAATAGAATAAAGGACAACCATAAAGCTTTGTGTAGGTATGTGAGAAATTAAGGATGATTAGAATAGTAATAGGGCCAGTGAAAGACAAAAGTGGGAAGTTGAGTGTGGACCCTGCAGAGATCGGACAGATGTTAAATGAACATTTCTCATCGATGTTCACTCAGGAACAGGAGAATATTGTGGAGGAGACGAATGAGGTACGAGTTATTAGACTAAAAAGGATTGAGGTTAGTGACGCACAGGTGCTATCAATTCCAGAAGGAGTGAAAGTAGACAAGTCCCCTGGACCAGGTGTGATGTATCCGAGAATTCTCTGAGAAGGCAGTGAGGAAATAGCAAAAACTGTGGCTTTGATATTTGAGTCATCATTGTCTACGGGTTTAGGAACTGAGGATTGGAGTGTTGCAAATGTTGTGCCCTTGTTCAAGAAGGATACCAGAGATGACCCAGGTAATTATAGACCAGAGAGCCTTCCTTCTATTGTAGGAATGGTTTTGGAAAGGATTATGAGAGATAAGATTTATAATCATCTAGCATGCAACAATATGATTTCAGATACTCAACATGGTTTCGTCAAGGGCAGGTCGTGTTTCACAAACCTCATTGAGTTTTTTGAGAAGGTGGCCAAACGCGTAGATGACAGTAGCGCAGTTCACGTGGTATACTTGGATTTCAGTAAAGCCTTTGATTATGTTCCATATGTGGGCGGCACGGTGGCACAGTGGTTAGCACTGCTGCCTCGCAGCGCCTGAGACCCGGGTTCAATTCCCGCCTCAGGCGACTGACTGTGTGGAGTTTGCACGTTCTCCCCGTGTCTGCGTGGGTTTCCTCCGGGTGCTCCGGTTTCCTCCCACAGTCCAAAAGATGTGCAGGGTCAGGTGAATTGGCCATGCTAAATTGCCCGTAGTGTTAGGTAAGGGGTAAATGTAGGGGTATGGGTGGGTTTCGCTTCGGCGGGTCGGTGTGGACTTGTTGGGCCGAAGGGCCTGTTTCTACACTGTAATGTAATCTAATCTAATATGGTAGGCTGTTGGGGAAAATGCAAAGGCATGGAATTGAGGGTGATTCTTCAGTTTGGATTAGAAACTGGCTTTCTGGAAGAAGACAGCGAGTGGTGGTTGATGGAAAATATTTAGTCTGGAGTCCAGTTACGAGTGGTGTTCCACAAGAATCAGTGCTGGGACCACTGCTGTTTGTCATTTGTATAAGTGACTGAGACACATACATCGGGTGATCGATTAGTAAATTTGCAGTTGACTCTAAAGTCTGTGGAGGAGTGGACAGTTTGGAAGAATGTTACAGGTTGCAAGGGGATTTGGATAAACTGCAGAATTGGGCTGAGAGGTGGCAAATGGAGTTCAATGCAGCTAAATGTGAGGTGATGCACTTTGGGAAGAAAAACAGGATGGCAGAGTACTTGCTCAATGGAAAGATTCTTGGAGGTGTGGATATGCAGAGGGATCTTGAAGACCATGTACATAGATTCCTAAAAGTTGCCACCCAGGTGGATAGTGCTGTTAAGCAGGCATACGGTGTCTGAGGTTTCATTGGTAGAGGGATTGAGTTCCAGAACCGCAATATCATGCTGCAATTATACAAAACGCTGGTGCGGCCACACTTGAAATATTTTGTACACTTCTGGTCGCCCCATTACAGAAAGGATGTGGAAGCATTGGAAAAGGTGCAGAGGAGATTTACCAGTATGTTGCCTCTTCTGGAGGGAACGTCTTATGAGGAAAGGCTGAGGGACTTGGATCTGTTCTCATTGGAAAGAAGAAGGCTAAGGTGGGATTTGTAGAACATAGAATATTACAGCGCAGTACAGGTCCATCGGCTCTCGATGTTGCACCGACCTGCACCGGGGAGGTTGGAGCTCGCAACCTGATGTCCAAATAATCTAACTTTACTAATTTGCCTCCCATTTCGAAACTTTTTAAAGGCTTTAATAAACCCCAAGTAAACAATATGTATTGCTCTGCCATCATCAGCTTTCTTAGGTGCTTACTCAGAAATGAAACTCAACTAAGTTAGTGAGTCATGATTTCTCTTGCTCAAAACCATGCTCTATATCACTAATAATTTGTTGCGTCCTGAAATGCATATTAAACTAATCTTTCAGAATCACTTTCAATAACGTAGCTAATAAAAAGATATAGAGTCACAGGACTTTCGTGCCAGGGTTTCGCCTTACATTTCTTTTTAAACAAATGCCATGCTAAAAATGTCTGGCACCTCATGGATTCTACAAATATTTCTGCAAGAGCCCTTCCAAGTTCCCTGCAACATTCTCACAAAGTCCTGGGGGACACTGGATCAGAACCTTGAAGTTTGTGCACCTTTATATTTTGGAAGGCGTTCTGCACTACTTCCACAGTGTCAACTGTTTCCAAAACATCAATATTGATTTCCGTGACTTCTCTAGCATACATTTTATTCCGCCACTGTGAAAGCTGAAATTAAATATTCATCTAATATCTCACTCACCTTCTGAGGTTCGATGCAATGATAACCTCTTTTACCTTTTCGCGGCCTCGATCACTAATTGCTCTCTTGCTCCTAATGTACTTTTAGAGATCATATGAATTATCCACAATTTTCTTTCCACGACTATCTCATATCATCTCTTTTACTTCCTGATCTCCTTGTTATGAATGCCTCGACAATCTTCATAATGATAAAAAAAACAGATGAACGCAATTGTTTCTATCACATAGGTTCTTTAAAATTTTCATAAGATACACCCTGCATCCCTTCAATCAATCTTCGAAAACGACTTTGGACACCTCTAACAGCAGCACATCTTTCATTAGATACGAATTTCAACCATGTGTGTGCGCTAAAATGTATAGAAGCTCACAGAACAAGAAAATGTTAAATTGGACTTAACAAAATCACAGAAAGCATAATGAGACGTGATTAGATAACAATGAGTTCTTACCAGATGGTCACAGGTAAAGGAATAGTTGTTGTGCATTGGGAAACATAATCAAACTTCAGTTCGTCAGTAAGGAGCTCTAAGCGGTTGATGTTCAGACAGGAAAAGTGGGTTTTCTTTTTGGTATAGAATTTGCTATTGCTACAGAAATTTCCATTGTTATAGAAATTGACGTTTGTTTATAAATTGAAATTTCTGTGGACCGAACGTATAGAGTTCCGTATAAAACCACAAAAAAGGCGCAATGGTATCAGAATTTGAGCCACAATTGCACAGAAAATTAAACCCTATTCCGCTTGTTCATCTGACTTTTAACATCAGAGCATCTGCCTTATGACATCAGTGCAGCTGCCAATTACCTGTTTCTCAGTTGTCACGTATTTTACTTTTGTACTATCCATGTAACTGTTATACGTCTGCACTAATGACTGAAAGAAGATTTCGTGGAGTTTCCTATTAACGGGACTAAATCGAGTACCCAACCATTCTGGTATAGGCGGCAGGATTGCAAGTAGACCAAGTGGAAGGAAACCACTTTAATCGGTGTCTAGAGACAAATGGCTACTGTTGGATTAAAAGTCCTCGAGTGGAACTGACAGTCCGAAAATTTCCACTGTCTTAAAATGCTAAACGATTTCTTTTTGAATTGAAACGTGCACACACAACTGTGACGGCTAAGAACAGGAGCGGGTTCTTTGTCTACCACTCTTAGCATGTCTATTTCGCTTCAAATCTGGATGGAAAGCCAAGCAGAATGTCTATATCGTAATTACCTACCACAGTCCAATGTAGGCAACGGACACCTGCCGTTTTAGACGATCAAGTCTTGCAGAAATTTTAAAAATCGTGTTGAGAATCAATTTGATCTCTTTAACACCCTTAGCAAAATTCGTCGAAAGTATGGAATATCCACGGGATAGTGGTGCCTGGATGATACAAGAAGAGTTTGAACAAAAAGTATTTGTCTCAAAGCGAAATAAAGTATTCAATGCTCTCTGCGTCTAATGTAACAGCTGAGGTAAAAATGTTACAAAACGAATCATTATTGAGAAGTCAACAACCTAAACGTACAACTTAAAACAGTTCACGCAGAACTGAAAACTACTAAGGAGGAATTGCATAAGGCTACGAAGGAAGTATAACATCTCAAAAATGCATCACCCTTTGCAGCTCCGTATACGAATGACCAGTTGTATCCTATTTCTGTACTTGACACAGCACCTCGAGATGTGGGACAGGTAGAATCCGAGTTACAAGTAGGACTCAATTCGCGTAGTGTTGCACGAAGACCTATAGCAGCTAAGAAGGTGATGAGGGTCCCTTTGCTGCCATGAGAACATTAAAACTGAAAAGGCTGAAAAGAAGGTGAACAAAGGGACCACGGTAGCCAGATCCGAATAATCTCATGGGAAATCCATGAGTCCCCCGACCCACAATTACTTAAACAATCGTCCACATAATTTCCCCAGCTATAGTAGGGAGGTATAAGAGCATGTAATGAGTTAGAAAAATAACTCGAAAACATCTAACGTTACACCGTATGGATGGAGTTCAAATGCTGTCTGCCATCGTGGATGGCAATGCTGCAGAAAAGTTACGTTTCAGAGTTAAGGTCCGTAGAGCAGAGGTCAGGTAGGATTTAAAAGATTGATGGCTGGCAATCCAGACTTGGCTTCATGAATACGGCCCATTTAAAATTGATTGACTTCATCTAATGGCATGGCAACAGAAGGTGATTGAAGCAGTTAGAAACTTTGCAGAATGATTCGGTGAGGTCTGGATCGAGCAATTTGACCGAGCTCTTCATGCAGTCCAAAAGAATTAGAAGGTCAAACCTTTGCTCGATTAAAAAAAAACAGACGTTCATAGCAGTCTTGAAGCACGAACTGGTAACAAATGTGAAAGACAGAACAATTTTAAAAGAAGTTCGTGCACTTTTAGTAATGTGATACGGGAGGCAAAGCACTGAGAGGGAAATGCAAAATTGAACCTCAGAATTATACAGCTTGTAAGTGCTCCCAATAGTGAAAAACCCTCTCGGAAGTGATACATTTGTGGAAGGGAGTGCCATTGTTCACAAACTATCGATTCAAAAACAAATTCTGAGTAGAAAACCAGCTCCCGAGTCAGATAAGGAAGTGACTGGATAGGGTACATTGTCTTTAAAGGGGGTTATTACACTGTTGGAGCAGCTCCAGGGCTGTATAAGAATCTCAGCCAAAAGAACTTAAAAATCTCGCAAAAAAACTAATCAGCCAATTTTTAACCATATTTTCAGCTGCGCTAGTAAGCCGTCTTAACAGCTGGTATGTTGTGATAGGTGTTGCCAATAAGGAAATCGATTTTCTATGAGACAACGGTGCAAATCTAGCATACTGACGATTCAGTGACGGACTCGATTTTCCATTGTAGTGGCCAAAAAACAATCATTAAGAAGGCAATATTTCTCCAAGATGAGATAGTATATGTCAGGCAGAAAATTCAGCAGGAGAATGTGAAATAACTTACGATCTGAGAAGTGCTGTTAGTTATGTCTGCAAAAAACGTTAGCGGTGGGATCACCGTCCCGAAGGTGGACACGACATAGTCCCTGGCAGCTGGATCTATATTTTAAAAAATTGCAAAGAACTACTGGGTGCCAAGTGGGAAGGTCTGTATCAAGTTCTCCTGACAACACAATCAGCCATGGAAGTCCTAGGGCAAAGAAGCCTGAATGAATACATTGCACGTCAAAAGAGCAAACATTCCGATTCCACCATGAAGAACCTTAATCTGTTTAATGGACTTTCAATAATTTCACACTCAGTGATAACATGAACTTTGAAAACGGTGAGTTGAGTGATAACACGCTTTTGGGTTTATCTTTTACATAGGCGAGGCAAAGTAATGCATTTTCAAATACTATTTCGTGTGTATATGTCTTGTTCCTCAGAAATCTTTCTTTTAAGAATAAAAAAAAAGCGGAGTTTCGTATTCGGCGGAAGCCCACAGGGACAGAAAGGCTAAATTAGACTCAAAGGCATCAGGAAAATATGATGGTTCTTTGTTCGAACAGAAATCAGTTCTCAGCAGATACTGACATATATGGCTGAATTGCAAATAATTCCAGGGATGGCACGAATGACATACGAGAAAAGATTGACTGGCATCATATTTTCTAGAAGTTAGAAGTATGCAGTGTGTGATGGGATGGGGTAAGGTAGATGTGGGAAGATTGTTCATGTTGGTGGGCAACTCGATAACAAGGAGTCACAGAATAATAATAATAACAATAATAATAATAATACTTTCATATCTGACATGTTGAATGGTGGTGCAGACTTAGAAGGCCAAATGGCCGTCTGCTGCACGTGCGTTACATGTTTCAATGTGCCTGTGTCAGCGTGAATGTGACAAGTGGGGCAACCGATTGTGAAAGTCGGGGAGCGAGTGTAATAGTGGGGGAGAAAGTGTGACCGTAGCGGGAGTGGGTGTGACATTGTGGGAGAGGGTGTGACATTTTGGGA
>NC_057717.1:45228372-45269808 GCF_004010195.1 Chiloscyllium plagiosum | reverse complement strand
GGTTGTGTGAATGTGGGGGAGTGCGTGTTACTGTAAGGGAGTGAGAGTGAATGTGAGGGAGTATGTGTGAATTTGCCGGAACGACTCTAACTGTGAGGGAGTGTGCGTGACAGTGGGGAAGTGAGCGCAACAGTGAGCACTGATTGTGACCATGGGGAGTGAGTGTGACAGTGGATGAGACGGTGCATCTGTGCAGTAGTGCGTGTGACTATGAGAGTGCGAGTGTGAATTTTGTGGTGCGAGTGCAACTGTGGGCGAGTGAATATGACTTCGGGGTGACTTTGGATGCGGGGAGTGAGTGTGAAAGTGAAGTTGTGGATGTGAAAGCGAGTGTGTGCCTGTGAACGAGGGAGAATCAGCCTGACTATGAGAAAGTGGTTGTGACTATGAGGGAGTGAGTGTGAATTTTATTAAACGAGTGTGACTGTGGGGGTGGGGATGCGAGTGTGACTGCAATGAAAATAGTGTGAATACCGGTGAGTCAGTGTTACTTTGTGAGAGCGAGAGATCTACTGCAGTGGAGCGACTGAGACTGCGAGCGGATGGGTGGGAAAGTAAGGATGTGAGCCGGTCTGTGTGAAAGTGACAGTGACAGTGAAAGTATGTGAATGATAGATTGGGAACGAGTGTGACCGTCGGTGAGCCAGTTGACTGCTCCAAATGGTCAAATCCCCACATTATAATCCATCAGCGAATACTTGCCCCCAATGAGTGAAGGTGCCCATATATCTCTACAGCCTCTTTGTTCCTCCCTTCTCTCCCACTCAGCTTCTGTGTTGTCAGTGAAACGGGTGACATTACATAGAAGTACAGAAGACAGAAGTTATGTAGTCTGTGCAGCACCTTGAGGCTGCTCCCGCTTTCATTATGATCAAGGATCATCATTTAACACAATTCCTTAATCACACCCACCCATACCCCGGAATCTTTACCATCTCAGTATTGTTTGGTTTCTTTTGACACAATAATGGAACCACGGTCGGACATGAGAGAAATATTGAGGTTGTATATGAAAGAGTCTACCTCCTGCAGACACTGAGAGGCTACGGTATAACGATATTGGAATCAGATGCCATCTTAGAGAATTGGACCTGACAGGTGGTGTTTGGACGACCGTTCGTTGGATGATAACACAAAGGAAACTTACAGGGGATCAGATCAGGGAGAATCAAACTAAGAACTTGAATTATGGTAAAGTTTAATTCTTTTCTAGATGTTTAGCCAGCGACATGTGGGCCCTTTTGTGTCACAGTTGAAATTGAACATTGAGCCGTTGTATGCGTGTATCTGTATTTGGGGGTGAGATGGAGAGAGTTCAGCTTTGGTTAAACGCTTCATCTCTGTTTGGATGACGCCTATCCTTCAAATCTTGGTTGTGACACTATTGAGAGATATCTCCGCACTGGGAGTTTCTGACATGCATGCTGAAGAGACATGTTTACTTTGTATCCAACTCCATTCTTCACCTCCTCGACGAGGTTTACATCAGACAGTTTGTTCACTTTGAATCTTCGATGTCGTCCACTGTAGTTAGCTGGGAAAATGGATAGTGTGGCGTGAATTGTGATGGCAGACTGGAGTCACTGGAGATACAATGGATAAGAGGGGCAGAATAGATATGGCATTGAGAGTGACGCAATGACACGCACTGTGAAGTCTTCACTCTTTTTTGAATTTCCCTACTTATGAAGTCAATATCATTGCTGTGCTTACTGGAATTGGCTGCATCGAAAAAATAACTAAAATGGTCGAAATATTGACTCGTGTTCCATTTTTCATCATTCATACATGCCTGCATTGTAAACATTGTAGTAGCAGCATATGGAGAACTCTGTTAAAAAGGATTTGCGATTTTCAATTGATTAAGATACAAATTCCAGAAACCATCTGAGGTGAGTGCCCTGAGATAATTAAATGTTTCCAGCATTGGTCTTACTAATTTTCCAAACTTCCATCAGGCAGAGAAATAGGAATGTATAGAAGGTGACATGTCACACTCTGAATTCTCAGTTGAGGAAGTGTTCAGAATTTTCCTCACAATTTAAAATTGGTATCAGGCTGGTTTTATTTCGAAATCGGGAATTTGCAAAATGCTACACTAACCCACTGCGACACAAGTTTAGTTTTCTTTTTACTTGTACAAAATAAAATGTATCTTTAATAGAAGAAAAGCATTGGACAGAATGATTGAGCCGACAGATTTGTGTATTTGTGTATATGAGAAACAGCGTGAGCATCTTCGAGTGTGTGTATGTGTATGTAAGAAACAACGAGTATTTTAGTGTGAGTGTGACAGAGAAAGAGGGAACATGAGAGAGGTTGTGTGACACAGTGTGCCAGTGATTGAGAGTGACTGTCAGTGTACGTGTGCATGAGTGAGAGAGTGTCTATGTGATTGTGTGAGAGTGTAAGCAGTTTATTAAAGTGTAGAAAGTTTGTTAGAGTATATGAGTGTATAAACTGACTTTGAATTAGTGTGAGATTCTGTGCGCACTGAGTTCATTCGACTAACCCACGAATGAGGATTAATGAGACGCATTCGATGCAGTGTACAGTTGGAAAATAAAAAGGGCCTCAATGTCCTCAGTAAATGGGGAAAGCGGGAGAATAAAAGTCGTCATAAGCAAATATTTACACAAAACAATCAAACCCAACTCAGTTAGAGAGGGAGTAATCAAAAGAAAGTGTGTGGTAGAGAGAACGAATGAGAGAGAGTGTGTGTGAGAGAGACTGTGCACGTGAATAACAGAGTACGCATGCGAGTGAGTGCATGTTGGAGAGAATACGAATGACAGACAGTGTGCACAACAAAAGTCAGGTTTGGAAGAGAGTTTGTGAGAGAGTGTGCATGCGATGGAGTGTGTGCCTAAAATCGAACACGTGAAAGAGACAGTTTAAATAAGAGAACGAGTGCGTGCACCAGACAAAGTGCACGTGAGACAAAGAGTGCACGTGAGAGAGGCAATACGCAATAATATGTGAGTTGAATTGTGTTTCTCGTCAATACTAACCCCAAGCATGTTGACAGTGAGGGACTTACTGATGATCATACTGTTGAGTGTCAAGACGCGATGGTTAGAGTGTCTCTTATTGGTGATAGCGATGGCCTGGCATTTATTCGATACAAATCTAACTTGCCATTGTTGGTCCAATCCTGGAGCCTGTGCAGAAAGTGTTTCATTTGAGCACGGACTGCTGCATTATCTGCAGACTCGCGATTGGTGCGAGTCACTGGACAAGCATCGGCGATCATCAACACTTCTGAGCTTATGACAGAGGGAAAACAGCCAAGCTCTTCCATGGTACCTGGAATGAATATAACCAGCAGAGTTTTTTGTCCTGATATCCAGTGATTCCAGTTTTGCCTGGGTTCCTTGATGCCAAACTCAGTCACTTGCGGCAATAATACCAAGGACTGTCATTCTCGCTTCAAAACAATAATTCTGCTCTTTGTCCATGTTTGAACCAAGACTGTAATGAGATCATGAGCTCAGTGACCCTGGCCGAACTCCAAAGGGGGCGTCACCAAGCAGGATGTTGCTGACGAGGTGTTGCTCAATAACACTCTTGACGATCCCTCCAATCATTTTAAAGATGATGGAGAGGAGTCTGCGTGGACATTAATTGGTTGAGTTAGATTTGTCCTGCTTTCTGTCTATGTGGCATAACTGGGCAAATTTCCACATGTCACGTCGTGCCAGTCTAATCACGGCTCGAGAAGAGCTTGGCTGGGGGAAGCAGAATGGTCTGGAGCACACATCGTAAATACAATCGCCAGCATGTTATCAGGGCCCATTGTCTTTGTCGTATCTGCTTGCTTTTGTTGTTTCCTAATTTCACTTGGAGTGAACCAAATTGGCTGGACACTGGCACCTGTGATGTTGGGGACCCCTGGAGGAGACCAAGATGAATCAAGCACTCAGCAGTTCTGACTGAAGATTGTTGAAAATGCATCAACCTTATCTTTTGCATTTACGTGCTGGGCTCCTCCATTATTGAGACTGAAGATCATCGTGGAGCATGCTGCTCCAATGAGTTGTTTTATCGTCCAATAACATTCATGACTGAATGTTGCAGAACTGCAGATCTTAGATGTGCTTTTTTTCTGGGATTGCATAGCTCAAAAGTGCACAGAAGTGTATGCATTTCATCTTGTCTGTCAGAGAGCTTGTGAGAGTGTTTCCGCGTGAAGGAATACGTGTACATTTATTTAACCATATATGTGTGTGAGTGAAAGAGTTTGTGTGCACAAGAGTGTGTGCCATAGAAATTGCGTGCGTGAGAGAAAATGGAAGTGCACACGAGAGCGTGTGTGTTTGCACAAGACAGTCAACTTGTCGGTTGTTTACAAAGGGAGTGTTGGGTGCGTGGAATGCAATATCAGAAGTTGTATTCAATGAAGAAAGGAAAAAAAGGAAGAAATAATTGAAGAGAGAAAGAAGGAGAAAGAATGGAAGAATTAAATAAATAAACCTTTGCTTCCCTCATTTTTTGCTTCCTTCCTTTCTTCCTTCCTTTATTTCTGTCTTTCTTTCTTTCTTTCTTTCTTTCTTTCTTTCTTTCTTTCTTTCTTTCTTTCTTTCTTTCTTTCTTTCTTTCTTTCTTTCTTTCTTTCTTTCTTTCTTTCTTTCTTTCTTTCTTTCTTTCTTTCTTTCTTTCTTTCTTTCTTTCTTTCTTTCTTTCTTTCTTTCTTTCTTTCTTTCTTTCTTTCTTTCTTTCTTTTCTTTTTTTCATTTCGTTTTTATTCCTTTCTTCCTTTGTTTCTTTCTTACGTCCTTCTTTTCTTCCTTCCTTCCTTCTTTCTTGCTTTCTTTCTTTCTGAGACGACTACGCGATATTCTCTCACACACACACACACTCACACATTGACGCACAACATCTCTCATTCACATGGTCTCTCTCAGACACACAATACACCTGCGACACTCGCAACACGCACACCTTCCAAACGAGTTAACACAGTGTAATGCTCACGCGCACACTCTGCCGAGCATGCACACATGCAAACAAACACTCTCTCACGTAACTCACACTCACACACTCACAGGCACACACTCACTCTCTCTCTCTCATGCACTCAAGCACACATCAAAGTCTATTGGCTCAATGTTCATTTGCAGACTCATATTTGCAGACGCATCTCATTTTGCTATAAAACACCGAATTGAGAGACAGTCAATGCAGGCAGTCAATCCATGTAAGACATTATAAATTCTTACTTTGGAAATAGAACCATTCTGACTCAAGATTGGGATAGAAACAGACACTAAACTTACACTGTTCGTGTATTGTCCGAACTGAGATGTCACCTTTTTTATAGAACATTAAGTTGTCTCCAGAATGTGACATAAAAGAAGTTTTGAGTTTTAGAAATTATTCAACCGAAACCTGCAACCTATTCTAAAAGATGGAAGACTTATCAGCGATCTAGGTTGGTTCAATGTATCATTTCAGCTGCATGACACTGTAATTTTTTGTTATAAATTATATGTCTTATGCACCTGATGAACAGTTAGCTGATGAAGGAGCAACGCTCTGAAAGGTACTACTTCCAAACAAATCTGATGAATTATTAACTGGTGTTGTGCGATTTTTAACGTTGTCCACCCCAGGTCAATGCGGGCAACTCCATGTCTTGGGAATTACATCTCAATGGCCAAAAGGATTCAATAAAGCTCCTGTCCGGGGAAATATAATCTCATTAGCATAAAGGCCTCCACAGGAAACAGACGGACAAACATGACAAAGTGTCTGACATTGCAGAGGTGGAGTCAACAACACTGCTTTGAGAATCAACACGGAGAAGAAACTGTCAACTTTATCTCAAACTCTGTTCTCCCTCAGTCTATACTAAGAGATACAACATGATTCACGCCTCCGGTTAATTGCTATCTTCTATTTTGTTTATATTTCAATGTTGCTTAAAATACATTGCTGATGGGGAGGTGGGTGAATTTAAATCTGGGATCTTGCTTTGTAACATTCTTTCAACATTCTCTCGGTCCCGGTCCAACTAATTGGTTCTCTCTTTTTATCCAGAGCAACTTTGTTGGGATAGCTGCAACGTGACCATCCAAAATGATAAGAACGATGAAGGCCTTGGACAAGAACAACGTTCAGATGGGGAGAAAGGACCTAAGGGCTGAGGCCTTGTCAACCGGCTGCACCACGTGGGGCTCATGTGAGTTGTGTGTTCATTTATCCCAAGGTTTAATCTTATCCGAGGGATCCTGGGTTTAGGGGCTTTACCTTAACTGACGCCTGTTTGATTGCAGCCCAGTTATTTAAAAAAAAAAAATAGGTTTAATCCCTGTCAACTAGGATCTTGGCATTTGCCACAAATGCATCAATATCCAGTGAGTGTTTTACAGAAAGGACTCCCCGAGGACGTTAAAATCATCAATAAGAAGATATCTGCAAAGGTTTGATCTAATGTCAGATGATTTTTGTGATGTTTATCGGCCACGGTGATTGAATATGATGTTTGGATAAGTTAGACACAGCTTGCCCGTTTCAATTCTGTGAATGTCTGCAAGGGATATCTCTCCCTCTCTCTATCTATCCATTTCTTTCTCTATCCCCTCTCTCGCACCCTCTCCAGCTTTCTTTTATTGGTTTTTGAAACAGTAAAACAATCCTACACACAGCAATGTGAGTCGTGGTTGTTTGAAGTGGGGGGGGGGGGGGGGGAGATGGAAGTATTTGACAGCAGAAGGTTATTGTTTGTTGGCCAAAGGGGTTAAGAAACACAAAAGATGCAGACAAAAAGAGTCAGTGTGTTTTGGAATGAGAGAGTGATAGAAGGATGAAATGTATTTTTGCAGCTGGGCTGGGAAATGGAAACAGGAGCTGGGGATGGTCTGGGGGAGAGATCGGGAGTCTGTAATATCCTACAACGGCCGAATTCCAATCACTTCCTTCTAGGAAGTACATCTGCACAATTATATCCTTGAAGGGTCGAGGTGATATTCTTTAAACAGAAGTCCCAATTAACGCTGCAGGCTCATGTCGGATGTAAAGTGGAGTTTCAACACATCATGGAGCAGGAAGGGAATATCCTGTGGAATCGCACTGTGCATGAATGGCCCACGCTGTAACCTGTCGTCGTTGGAATGCGAACGGTGGGGTTCTGGATACACAGAACATAGAGCAGTACAGCAAAGTATATGTCCCTAGATCCTTAATGCTGTGCTGTACTTTTATCCTACCCCAAGATCAAACTAATCTACATACCTTTCATTTTAATATCTTCCATGTGCCTGTACAAGAGTCGTTGAAATATCCTGAATGCATCTGTCACGACTACCACCACTGACATTGCATTCCATGCACCCAACACTCCCTGTGTAAACAACCTATCTCTTGTCTCTCCCCATTCTTCCTCCATTTACTTTAAAGTTATGCCCGCTCGTGATAATCTTTTCTGCCGTGGGAAAACGTGTCTGGCTATCCATTCTATGTATGTCTATTCTCATGCTATACATCTCTATCAAGTAACTTCTCATCCATCTACACTCCAATAAGGAAAGCCTTAGATACCATAAACTTTCTTCAGAAAACAGACCTTCCAGTCCAGTTCGCATCCTGACATATTTCCTCTGCACCCTCTCTGAAGCTTCCACATTCTTCCTATAATGATGCAAACAGAACTAAACACAATATTCCAGGCATGGTCTCACCAGGGCTTTATAGACCTGCAGCATAACCTCACATCTTTTCAACTCAATCCCCCGCTAATGAAAGCCAACACACCATTCGCCTTCTCAAGAATCCTATCAACTTGGTTAACAACTGTGAGGGATCTGTGTCCGTGAGCCCTAAGAACCCTCTCTACTCCACACTGCCAAAAAGCAAGTCTTTAAATCTGCATCGTGTATTCAAATTCAAACTTTTTTTAATGGTTCACTTTTAACTTTTCCCGTTTTAACTTCATCTTCCAAATATCAGCCCAGTTCTGCAGTCTGTCAGCACTACTACCCACAACGTCACCAACGTTGGCAGATCGACGAACGCAATCTTCCACTTCCTCATTTAAATAATTCATAACAATTACAAATAACACAGGTCCCATAACAGATCCTTGCAAAACACTCTGGTCTTCGATCTGCTATAAACCCCTGTCTTCATTGTACCAGTCAATTCTGTCTGCAGCTCGCAAAGTTTCCCTGCATCCCATGACTCCTTTCTTTCTGAATGTGCCTACCATAGCAATACTCATCAAATGCCTTGCTGAAATCCATGTACAGAAAATCCATTGCTCTACATTCATTAATGTGTTTTGTCATATCGCTATGGCAGGTTGAATTCCAACTCTCTCAACGCCCCACAGTCCCAGACCCATTCCGTCTTCCTGGCCTCTGTGGGACTGTATGTGAGGTTTTGAAGGTGGACGGATGAAATTGTTCAGATTGACAGGGACTTGGACTCGTTCATGTCTCAGGGTAATGGATGGGAGGTGTGGGTGTCGACTCTTTGCAGGTTTAGTGACAGGAATTTTCCGGTGCTCAACGTTTCGAAAGACGTGAAGCAGCCAGTTCTGATCACTTCCAACTCACCTCAGGTCGATTGTAGAATGTGAAAGACCCCCTTTCAACGAGTGCCCAATTTACCATTGCTGCTTGGGGGATCCTGCATATAGACACAGAGAGAGGGGAGGGTCAAAGAGAGAGAGAGAGAGACTGTGAGGAATGGACAGAGAGAGGGAGGGACACAGAGAGAGTTTAAGAGAGGGTACAGAGAGATATTACTCCAAGAACCCATTCTCCCATTTACAGTACAGATATTCTTCCCCGATTCTTCTATTGACTAATACCCTCCAAATTCTAACATGATCTGATGTCCTTCTCGAAATTCTTCAAGTTAGATATGCCCTGGCCCATTTTTTTTTTCTATTTCGTCGTTCCTGCAACGATTCTCCCGCCGCCAGAATTCTTACAATTTGGCGTGTACTGCACGAGTTAGTCCATTTACTGATGCCTCCACTCGTCCATTTAATGCTTCTCTGCAGTAATTCTCTAGTCTTTGGAGCCCTGCAACGAATTTTCCATTTACTGATCACCTGCAGCACATGTCGTATTTGTTGACGCCCATGACCTTAATCTACAATTTAGATGCAATCTCTCCAATGCTCTCAATTTTTTGGCAATGCACATCAATTCTCCCATTTCCTGATGCCCAGGCTCAATTCACCCATTTATGAGTGCTATACACCAATTGAAGAAGAGCCGCATGATTACAGAGTCCAGAATGTCAGATGGTCACTATTGAGGGAGGGCATTGTTGTCAGACGGTCGTACTGAGGAAATTCATCATTGCCAGTTTACCAATACTGTGACACTGTTTCACTGTGAGACGGTCTGAATTGAGGGAGTGCCACACTATGAGATGGTCAGTACTGAGGAAGTACAGAACTATCAGAGGGTCAGACTGATTTTAGATACCTCTGACAATTAGGCACTGCATCTCAACTTGACCCACTAGCATGCATAAATTATTAGGCTGATTATCCAAATGTATGGCACTCCCTCACGAATGACCCTGTAATAATGAGGGCCTCCCTTAATACTGTGTCACTGATAATGAGGGGATCACTGCGGACTGAGCGTCCAGCAACGAGGTATTGCCTCAGAACTGAACTGCCGACAAACAGACATCAAACACTATTGTCTCTCTGATCATGAGGCTTGCCCTTAGTGCTGAAACCCTCACAGTAATATTGTCCCTCAATGCTGACTTTCTCACAAAGGTGTGGCAGATCCTTGATTTTTACCCGTTGCACTGAGGTACTGAGGCAAAATTGTACCTCTGGCTAATAAGCACTGCCTCAGAACTGATCAACCGAAATGAATATCTCCCTCAGGAATGAAATTTGGGAAGTACAGAGCTTGCTCGATACGGCTCCTTCACAGAGCTGCAGTACCTCAAAACAATGAGGCACTGGTTCAGTATTGATGCTCTCACATGATTGGGTTAGTTGATTGCTGACGTTATAATGATTTGGCCCTCCCTTAAACCAACACTGCTAGAATGAGGCATTGCCTGAGCATTGACTCACTGAGAATAATTCATTACCTCATTTCTAACTATGTGACAGAGCTGCAACGCCTCAGTACTGACCCTCTGATCGCGCTGGAATACCTCAGCACTGCCTGAGTATTGTCTCTCTCTTAGTCACTCGTCTGCAAAGGAAGACAGCAAGGACACTCGTATTGACCATTACATGACATATTTGGCAAGTGGAACATTCAAATGCCCTAACTGCCATTCCCAGTATTCTCAATTCCTAAAGGGCCTGTAGAAAAATAAAGAATAAAATAAAAGCTTGAGAATCCGAGGTCCAAAGCTTTCTTGTACTCGATGAGGATGGGAGGGAGACGCAACTTAAGTAATGTTTCGGGTAACGCAAGCACCCAAAAAATCACTTCTCTTACACAGCAGTCCCGGGTCCACCCCTGCTCAGCGTGCACTCCGCCTATGTCAGACCCCTGATCGATGCTCCTGCTCTTGCAGGTGCTGAAACAAAACTGGATGGTCCCGACGCATTAGGTATGTTTTAAAATCAATGATTTACCTCCCCATCAGCCACCTCGTTAACGGTCCAGCTCTGCCTGCTGCTGCTTCTTATCAAAATGAACATTTTGCGGTATAATGAGATGGATGACTGGTTTGAATCGGTCTTTCTGGTGTTCCACTCATCCGTCCAGTTTTCTACCCAAATCTAGTTCTCTGTGTTTACCTACCCTCAATCCTTTTCTCTTTTACCCTCATACCCCGTCTTCTACTTTTCTCACACTTTCTGTTGACATCACCTCCGCCTTTCAGCTTCTCTTTCTATTTGCTTTCCCAAACTGTTATTTGCTTTTGGAATTAACACTGATTATTACTTTAAATATTTTATGTAGTGGTGAGCTCTACCCACCAGCCATTCTAAGGAAACATATTTCTCTTTGTTTAAATATTGTATTTGTGAGGAACCATTTGTGATCATGGCCCTTCATTCATAATCTTACCCTCAAGTAGAAAGTTTATGCAATGGTCTTCAGAGTCAGACAGGGTAAACTGGGCATAAAAAAGATGATCTTGGTTACTACATCCAAGGCAAAAGTGAGCACTGCTTTTGCTCGAGCTTCGATAAGTGAGTGTGATACGGGAAAAGGACAGCAGGCCAGGGAGCAATCAAGAGGAAGGAGAGTTGACGTATTGGGCAAAACCCCCTTCATCAGGTATGACGCTGTGAGCCTCGGGCGTGGAGAGCTGTATGAGAGGAGGTAGGGCTGGGGGTAAGGTGATTAAGAGTGCGATAGTTGGATGAAGGATGGTTTATTGGTGATAGGTGATTAGGGAGGGTGGAGCAGATAGTTGAGAATGAGGAGGAACAGGTAGAAAAGGTCATGAGGGCGGTGCTGAGTTGGAAGTTTCGATCTGGAATAATGTGGGGGAGTGGAAATGAGGAAACTGGTGAAATCCACATTGCTGCCATGAGGTCCGAGAGTCCAGAGGGAGAAGGTGATGGTTGTTCGTACAGGCGACTGGAGATTGGGGAGTGGCGATCGATGAGGCCCAGGACTTGAATAACATTGGCGGAGTGGGGTGTCAGTTGAAGTGTTCAGCCTCGAGGCAATGCGGTTGTTTTGTGCGGATGATCTGGAGGTGTTCCCTGAAGCACTCTGTGAGTTGGCGTCCTTTCTCCCCAATGTAGAGGAGACCGCATCGGGAGCAAAGGATACCATAAATGACATGCGTGGAAGTACAAGTGAAACTTTGATGGGTGTGGAAGTTTTCTCTGGTCCTTGAATGAAGGTGAGCGGGGAGGTGTGGGTGCCAATTTTTCTCAACCTGACGTGGCAGTGGAAGGGTAGGTTGGTGGGGGAAGTGGACCTGAAGATGGAGTGGCAGAGGGATTACTGCCAGTGTAAGTGCAGACGATGGACTGTTCCATCTAACCGGCAAAGAGAAGGGCATAGCTGAGACCCATGCTGGTGTCCATCGCTGCTCCTTTCGTCTGGGGAAAGTGGGAGGTTTCAGATGATAATTTATTGAGGGGGAGGACTAGTTCAGCCAAACAAATGAGCATGTAATTGCATGTGTACTGGTGGGGACGTCAGGAGAGGAAGAAAAGGAAGTCTTGGAGGCTCACGTTATGGCGGATTGAGGTGTATAGGGACAGGATGTCCATGGTGAAGATGAGTCATTGGGAGGGATGTGGCAGCAGCAAAACAAAAGTCTTGCAGGATGTGGAGGGCGTGGGTGATGTCCGAATGTGTGGAGGTACATCCAAAGTCGAACTTATGATCAGTGCAAGGACTTTGAAAAATTACAATTACGAAATTACAATTACAATTACCTTTACGAAAATATGCTAATATTCACACATAATCTATTGCATAGAAATGCTATTACTGTGTCTAAATATTTAGAAGCCAGTTATGAGTACTTTGCAAATTGCTTCTGTAATTCTCTGAGGTCAGTAATGTGGCATTGAGTAACAAGACCTGTTTGATACTGGTCTGTGAGCCATGAAGTTGAAAGACTGACAGGTTTTTCCAAACAAAATATCCCTTTGCCTGTTCACAACAAGCAAGGTAATGACGAGACCCAAGTAACCTGCGGTCACAGAAATGAATGCTCAGTGTCCAGCATTGATCGTGCTTGAACGAATTTTTATTTCTAATTCAGTAACCGGATCATCATTGGCTTAGCCAATATGCATTGCTCATTTCCTCACTTTCCTTAAGGAGGTGTTGTTGAATTGCTGTCTTGACTGCTGACGCCCATAACCTATTAGAAGACTTAACATGTGATTAAAGAGGATCTTGAAAGAATGACACTGAATGAACGGTGACATATTTCAAAGTCAGAATGGTGAGTGGCTTGGAGCAGGACTGAGCATGCTGTGCGTTCCCAATTATCTATTGCTCTTGTCCTTCTAGATGGCCGTCAGTTTGAAAGGTGCTGTGAAAGGAGCCTTGGTGAATTTCTGCACAGCAATTTCGGGACGGTGCACATTGCTACTCCTGTATGTTGGTGGATGAAGGATGAAGCTGCATGATCCAAATGGGTCAAAAATAACAAACGGATAGATTCTGAATACCTTCGGATTGCACAGTCGCCATAATCAATCCAAAACAGGGACAGTACGGTTTCAAAGCAGACTAAAGCTACACCAACATTCGCCCATTTCCAATTTCCACGCCATATGCAACACAATGTTAGATATTTCTAAATCACACACCACGCTGTTCCCATCCACCTTTGAAGGACAGGTGCAGCACGGTGTTGAATACGGAGTAAAGGTCCCTCTACACTATCACTTTTCAAATTTCCCACCCATGTTCAGCATGAGATTAGATTCTGATTAAACTAGATCTCACATCATTCCCATCAAACACGCGCAGAGCAGGTAAACACGGGATATGAAACACATCAAAAGTAAAAACAAAATGCAAAATAAACTTCCCTCATCACCGCCCACAAAACCGTCGAGAACAGTTAAAGCACGGTTTTAGATACAGCATAAACCTTTCTCTGCGATGGTTCCTTCCAAATTGCCAGGCCATGTTCGATGTACAGTGAGATATTCATTAAATCATGTCACACTGACTCCATCAAACATTCCAAGAAGAGGTTTAGCACAGAGTAAATAAAGACTAAATACCACTCTAATCTTTTAAAATGAATGTAACATTGTCTCCATTCAACACTCCCACGATAAAGACAGCAAGAGATTAAATACAACATGATACGCCCTTCTCATGTATTAAAGTGGAAGTAAAGCTTCCTTGATATTGCCTCCAGCAAAACATCAGAAAGGGAAATAATAAGTTTAAGATATCGAGGAAAGATTTCTGTGCTCTTTTGAATCAGCCTCCACAATGTTTCAATCAAACAATTTCAGCACAGGTACAGAACGCGGCTAAGTGCACATTTAGGCTGACTCTGCATTCTCCTGTATCAAACACTCCCAAGATAGACAGACCATTGTGATAGAAACAAATTAATGTTCGCCCGGCACTGTCCGCATAAAACACTCCGAAAATAGGCACATGACATGGTTAGAAACAGACTAATGGTCACTCTGTATTGAAACAATCAAGCACTCCTAAGACAGATACACCAAAGTGTTTGAAAAAGACAAGTAGTCTCTCTGCACTTTCCCAACAAACACTGCAGGGCAGGTACAGCACAGAGTTAGATATAGAATAAGGATCACTCATTTCAGTAAAAAGTAAAAGAAACACAGAAGCCAAAAACTGGAAACAAAATCAGAAGTTGCCGATAAGTCACAGCAGGTTTGGCACCGACTGTGAAGATAAAACAGCATATGGTCATTCCAGTGTTGGACTGGAAATTTCAGAAGTCACTCAACACCAGGTTATAGTCCTACAGGTTCAGAACAAGAGCTGACGAAGGGCTTCTGGACAGAAACATTAACTCAGTTTTCTCCCAACATTCCTGGAGAATCATCTACACTGTCCCCTGAACATGCTGCCAGGACGTACCGCAGAAGGTTACGTACAGGATGGGTGCTTGTACAGGGAAGCTTACTCTATCTGACACTCAATTGTACCTGCCCTTGGACTGGTTGATGGGGAAGTTGCAGTGCGAGTTTTAATCTGTATCTGATGTTGTAATGTAAGTTCCGCCTAAATTGGCCCTTATCAAATACATAGGTCATGCTCAGTATGGGGTTGAGTATTGATGGATTCACTTCCACAATGTATCAATTAATCTTTCCCAGGACGTTAGCCACCCCATGCTGGATATGAAAGAAAGATCCTCTTGAACTGACCTTTGTCAAAAACACAGGTCATATTCGGCGTAGGTTTGATGTTGATCAAATTACACCCAGCACTGTCCTCAACAAACATTCCGAGAGTGAAGCATTTACCAAATTTCCAACCCAGCATAGGGTTATATGTTCATTAAAGCACCCCACCCGCCCTGTACTCTTCCTCTCCCCGCCCAAACCTATTCACATCAACCGCGGAAGGAGAGGTAAAGCACAGCACTAGCTACAGTTTAATATTGCCCTGTCCTCTGTACACAACTAGCAATCTAAAGACATTTTCAGCACAAGCTCAAATATAAATTGAAGCTCCATATCTTCAATCACTATAAACATTCAGTGGACAGGGAAAGCAAGGTATTAGTTGTAGAATAATGCTGCATGTAATTGCAATTAAAGACTGAATCTTCCTGCTTGTACAGATATCTGGTTCGGCTTCACAGATCAATGCATTGATATAGCCTACACTTAGTTTTTATTTCAAAATAAAAACTGTCCATAATAATTATCTTTGTATATGTACTTAGTCACAAGCCCAGTTCAGTTGTGTACAGTGCCATATCAGGGAATCAAACAAACATTTGAATCTGGTTCAATCCAAAAACTACGCATCTGTTCCACATACAAGATTATCCATACGTGAATTGAGGCTCCAGGAGGCTCTGATAAATGAGCAGATCCCCATTTACATTCAGTCGGAAGACATCAAACAGTGGTCTTCCTCCGTTATGCCTTGATGACAACTCAGCAGATAGACCTGAAACTTGGAGTGTGCCAGTACCCAAGAATTGGATGTGATCAACCAGTCGGTCTGCAAGACAAACTAGTTTCGGGTAGATTCCAAAAGGTTTTTTCCATCACGTTGTTTGTCCTCCAGGCGCATTCAGTGTACGTTCCAGCGAACAGAGCATCCAGCAGAGACCCGTGCCGCAGGGCTGCTTGGGACGATCCTCAAAGAGAACCACTGAATCTTCCTGCAGGATTCCTTTGCATTGGCACATTTCAGAAGGAAACACGTGAGAGTCGCAACTTTTCCTACCCTAACCTCTGCAGCTGCTTAGAATTCAGTATGCAGTGGCAAAGACTGACCGGCGTGGATTCAAAGAAATTCATAGGTAGCATCTTTCTCAGAACCAGCTAAGTGATATCTTTATTCTTTCCAAGCTGGACATATGGCCAGTCTTAGTTTATCGATCAATGCACTGGACTCTGCACAGTTTTCCACTGTGGGAAGATGCCAAATTATCTTGACCAAAACACTAGTCTGGTGTGCAGAGTGCTTCGATACGAAACAGATACCTCATCTGGTTTGGTGTTATCTGCGTTGTTTCTGTGAGGGTGGATTGAGAATGATGCATAAATAACCATTTAAGCTCAACTGGAATGCCTTTATTTTAAATTCTCGCTGGTATGGTTGGACCTCCAAAGTCTGACTACTATAGCTACTCCGATCCCTCTGTCTATCTCCGTACTTCTAGAGCTTGTTGTCCTTTGAGCAAATTTCCAGTTATAACATGAATAACTGACCTATATTTTTCCCCTGGAACATGGTGTTCTACTATTAAGAAGCTAAAAAAAATCAGGAAAAATTTGTATAACTCACGCTTTCCTCCACTTCCAGTGCCCTGCGTGCGGCACCATGTTGGACAAGGGGTTTCAGAATCTTTTAAATACGTCTTTGTAAATGGTTCTGTGCCTGTTTACTGAATGTCTGTGCTGGTCGCTCTGCCGATCAAATATCCAGTTACAAGAGGAATCACTTCAACAGTTATTGTAATAATGACGCATCTAATTTGGAGTTGAATGGCGATTGACGTAATTGTGATATTGGAATGTTAGTGGAAATGCTGGAAATGTTATCTTCGAGGTTATATGTTAAGCTACTGTGGATATTCTGGGACACTAGAAGCTTTGGTGGTCCACTATGAATTTGTCATGGGGACTAGGTTTTGCGCTTTCGGGACTGCAACAGTACCAACAAGCAGAACCTAGGCTGCAGAGAGGGGATTCTCTGTTAAATGGAAGGAAGAGTCACAATCAGAACAACTAAGACCTTACTGATTGATAGAATAGGATAGAATAGCCCATATTTTTATTATCAAACAAGCCAATTTCCTTTTCTCCCAGTCTATCTGTGAGTTGCTTTCTCCTGTACCTAGTTGAAAGAATACTGGGAGCTCACTGGTCTCCAAATGTTCCTGTTTACCAGTATCGAACAGTGGAATAACTGCCTTTTGTTCCGGTGTACAAGTTTTGTAAAAATTGATGCCCTCCTCCTGCCCCGGAGCAACACACTCAAATAGTGATGTGATCCCCAGCTGCTTCTGGGGAATGGAATTGAGGGACTGGATGATCTATTCAATGAGTCAGATTAAGTGCAGTCAAGGATATCCGTGGGATGTTATGCTTGGAGTCGGAGGACATAGTGGAAGCTCTAATTAAATATGTTTCGTCGGTAATCAGACTAGAAAAATACAATGTTGTCGAGGAGACTACTGAGATATATTCGACTAGTCTGGACGGGATTGAGGTTTACAAGGAGGAGATGTTAGCGATTCTGGAAAGTGGAAAATGGATAAGTCATCTGGGCCGGATGGGGTTCACCCTCGGATTCTCTGGAAAACCAAGGAGGAGATTGCAGAACCTCTTACTTTGATCTTTATGTCATTATTGCCTGCAGGAATAGTGCCAGAATACTGGAGGATAGCAAATGTGGTCCCTTTATCAAGAAGGCGAGTGGACACAACTCTGGTAATTATAGACCAGAGAGCCTTACTTTTGTTTTGGGTAAAATGTTGGAAAAAGTTTATAAGTGATAGGATTTATAATCACCTAGGATAGAATAAGTTGGTTAGGGATAGTCAACACAGTTTTGTGAAGGGTAGATCGTGCCTTACAAACCTTATTGAGTTCTTTGAGAAGTTGACCAAACAGATTAATGAGTGTAAAACAGTTGATGTGGTGTGCATGGATTTCAGTAAGGCGTATGATAAGCTTCCCCACGGTAGATAATTGCTCAAAATATGGAGACTTGGGATTGTGACTGATTTAATGGTTTCTATCTGAAATTGGTTAACTCAAATAAGACAGATGGTTTGATGTTGATGTGAAATTTCCACCCTGGAGTTCAGTTACTAGTGATGCACCGCAAGGATCTGCTTTGAGTCCACTGTTTCTGTCATTTTCATCAATGACCTGGATCAGTGCGCAGCAGGATTGGTTATTAAATTTATGGATGACTTGAAGGTTGGTGGATTTGTGGATAGTGACGAAGAATGTTGCAGGTGATAGAGGGAGATGGATAAACTGCAGAGATGGGCTGAGAGGTGGAAAATGAAGTTTCATGGAAACGTGTGAGGCGATTCTCTTTGGAAGGACCAACAAAAATAAAGAATATTGGGCTAATGGTAAGATTTTTGGTAGCGCAGATAAGCAAAGCAATCTTGGTGTCCACGTGCCTTGATCCCTGAAAGTTGACACAGAGATTGATAGGTTTGGTAAGAAGGCAGATGGAATGTTAAAAACTATTTGTAGAGATTGTGCTTCAGAGTAACGAAGTCATGTTGTAGTTGTAGAAAACTCTGGTGCAGACGCACTTGTATTGTGTACAGTTCTGGTCAACATACTATAGAAAAGCTTTGGAAACATTTCAGAGACGATTTACTAGGATGTGGCCTGGTATAGAAGGAAGGTCTCATGAGGAAAGTCTGAGGGACCTGAGCCTGTTTTCATTAGAGGGAAGAAGGTTGAGACGTGTCTTTATTGATATATGTAAGATACATGAAATATGTAATCAGGCGGTTTGTCAAGGTGAAAATTGCGAGCCTTTTATCCTCGGTTGCTGGTGGCTAGCATGACAGAATATGGCTTTCAATTGAGGGGTGGTAAACATGTCAGAGGTAATTTCTTTACTCAAGGAGAAGTCGGGTCGTGGAACAGACTGTCTGCAATAATATTACAGTTGCTAACTTTAAGAGCATTTAAATATTTATTATATAAACACACGAATGAAAATAGTTCCGTATCGGATAGATCGGCTTGAGATTGGCTCCACAGGTCGGTGAAACATCAAGGGTCAAAGGGCCTTTACTGCTCTGTAATGCTCTATATGCTATGTTCGTTAATGTGTCTGTTTACTGAAAGGTTTTCTCTTGTTTCTGTAAATCATCCTCAATATCTGAATGATGGATTTGTGCTGTTTTTTTTTTCCTGTCTGTAATTGGGCAAGCGAGCTGATTGGCTTCGGTAATGGGAAATGTGCAAAACAGAATGGCCTCCCCTTGTCCCTGTGGAACAGGTTCAAGAGGCTAAAGGGCCTCCTCATTTCCCTCTATAACATGCTTGAAAGATTGATGGTTTCCTGCTTTCCCTCCATATCAAGCTCTAGAGGCTGATGTCCTCCTCCTATTCCTGTCTAACAGGCTTGTGAAAGGCTCGAGAGGCTGATTAACTCCTTCTGTTCCTGTGTAAAAGGTTCCAGAGGCTGATGGACCTCTCCTGTCCCTCTTTAACTGGTCGATATATCAAATGACACAACAACCCGTGGACTATCAGCAGCCATGAAATTGTATCTGATGGAGTTTCCTTCCTTCTCAGTTACGGAAACGCAAAGAATGCACTGTACTCCAAGTGTACTCTTGGTAAAACCTAATACAGCTGCAGTAAAACGTCTCTGTGCTTTGATTGATTCACTTTGCATGTTGCGCCAACGTTCCAGCTTTCCACCTCTTCAGGTGGGAATACGCTAGTGAGGGCTCAATGGACTTTTCCAATCTCTCTGAAATAGACACAAGGGGACAGAATGGCTTCTCCCGCTCGTAAGATGCAGTCCCAATGCTGTAAATGTGTCTCAAGGTTAGGAGAGCATTTGATAGAAGTAGTATCACCCAAAGTCAATTGGCAATGAATATTGTTAGTCAAAGAATGTGGTGCTGGAAACGCACAGCTGTCATGCAGCAACCGATGAGCAGGAAGTTCAGCATTTTCGGCATAAGATGTTCATCAGGTCTGAGGATTCTTGGCCAAGGCGTATTAAAGATAAATGGGGCTGGAAGCACCACCTGCCAGAACGGTCACCTGTCCATCTTCCTTTTTAACGATCTGCTCCAAGATCCTCTTCAACTTGGTCTCCTTCACCCCTACCTTCATCTACGTTTCACTTTCCCAGCTACCTTCAGTCCAGCCACACTCCCTCCTATTTACCTCTCAGCCGCGTTGGCCCAAAAGCCCCATTCTTTATGAAGGGCTTTTGCCCAAATCTTCAGCAATCCTACTCGTCGGATTCTGTCCGACCTACTGTGTTTTCCAGCTCCACACGCTTAGACTCGTACCTCCAATATCTGCAGTCCTCACTTTCTCCTAATGAATTAAGTTACCCTTCTTTATGGTCTTTAGAAATGTCTTCACCAGGGATTTTATCGCACCAATATGTCCTCGTTGGTTGTGTGTTATAAAGCAGACCAAACTCTCTCATAGTATTTTAGGAAGGTAGTTTAGATGCTCTTCCCAAACTCGACTGAAGTTGCATTTGTTATACAAAATGAATAAGATAAAGATAATAGCTCAAATTTTGATGTCGGAGCCTCTTTCAAGAAAATGCAAATGCCATCCCTTATTCAGTCTCCTCATAATTTCCTCTGCTCGAAGACAAACAAACCCAGTCCGTCCAATCTCTCTTTAGACCATATGAAAAATGATGTAAGGAAGGGAATAACTGAACCTGTTTGTGCAGTGATGGTGATTCATGTTAGTCTCTGTTGATTCTAATTATCCTATTGGAGAGTTTCCATCTTTAATTGATAAATGGGCTCCGTTCAATGTGTTATATCATAATATGACCGATAGCATGAACGATTGCACTAACAGCGGTCAGCAGCTCCAGAGAGAGAGGAAGAAGAGATCAGAATCGGAAAAAGCTGGACTGGAATCTTCCAACAATGGGCAGGAGTTTCTCGAATATTATTTAGAATCTTTCTACTTATTATGACCAATGGCCATTAACATCACAGATCTTAACTGCAATTTACATGGTTAAAACCATCCAGATTTTCCAAGAACAGCGGCCAAACTACACTTAAACCAGGAATAAAGTGTGAGGAGAACCTGATGCGAAAATAAGCTTGCCACGGAGTGGTACCACCTCCTTCAACACGAACGGCAGCTTCACACCAAGAAGAGGAAACTGCTGCCAGTGGCTGTTCGCGTCACAGTTTCTTTCCGCTTCTAATCAGAAACTTTCCAGGCAGGAGAGGGCTCCATACAACATGAAACACAGAACAAGAAACGGCAAAGCACAGTGCACGCCCTTTCGCGCTCGATGTTGCGCCGACTTTTATCCTGTCGAAGATCAAACGAACCTCAATGCCGTCAGTTACAATCATCGATGTACCTTTCCAAGGGTCGCTTAAATGTCCCGAATGTAACTGACTCGACTGCCACTGCTGACAGTACATTCCACACACCCACCACTTTCTGTGCAAATAATCTAACATTGAAATCTCACTAAACCTTCCTCCAATCACCCGAAAATTATGCCCCATATTGATAGCAATTTCCGCCATAGGAAAAAAGTCTTTCGCTATCCACTCCATTTATCCCTCTCATCAGCTTGCACACATCTATCAAGTTACCTCTCATCATTCTTCGCTCCAATGAGAATAGACCAAGTTCCGTCAATCTTTCTTCATCAGACATTCACTCGGATCCACGCAGCATTCTAGTTAATCTCCTACGCACCATTTCTAATTCTTCCACATTCTTCATATAACGAGGCGACAGAATCTAACACAATATTTCAAGTGTCATTCAACCAGGAATTCATAGCGGTCAGCGGTCAGCTCCAGAGTTTCTCGAGGGTATAACATCGAAGCTTTTAAACTCAACCCCCCCTTGCTAATGAACGCCAAAACATCTCATTCGCCTTCTGATCAACCCTATGAATTTTGCTGAAAACTTTGATGAATCCATGGACGTGGACCACAAGATCCCACCATTCCTCTATGCTGCCTAGAATCATGCCTTTAATTCAATAATCTGTATTCAAATTCCACCTTCCAACATGAATCAGTACACACTTTTCCAAATTGAATTCCATCTGCCAGATCTCAGCCCAGGCCTTCACTCAGTGAATTTCCCATTGCAACCAACAACAGCCTTCCACACTATCCGCATCTCCACCAACCTTCATAGCATCGGCAAACTTATTAACTTACTCTTTCACTTCTTCATCCAAGTCATTTATAAAAGTCAGTAAGAGCAGAGGTCCATGAACAGATCTCTGTGGAACACCACTGGTCACTGAGCTCCAGACTGAATTCTTTCAATCTACCAACACCTTCTGTCTTCTATAAGTCATCCAAATCTTTATCCAAACCGCCAAATTTCCCGATAACCCAGTCCTCCTTAATTTCTTTATGAGACTACTGTGGGGAACCTGAGCAAACGTCTTACTAAAATCCACATACAACCCATCCACTGCTCGACCTTCATCAATGTATTTTGTCACAACGTCAAAGAATTCAATGAGATTCGTGAAGCATGACCTGTCCCTCACAAGGTCATGCTAACTATCTTCAATTAAGTAATGCATTCCTAAAAAAATAATAAATCTTGCCTTTCAGAATCCTCTCTAATTCTTTGCTCACCACTGATGTAAGAGTGACTGATCTGCAATTCACAGAGTTCGGAGAAAGTGAGGACTGCACGTGCTGGAGATAAAAGTCGAATGTTTAGTGTATAGTGTTGGAAAACCAGGAGCAGCAGAATCGACAATTTGGGCATAAGCCCTTCGTCTGTAATGGGATGTGTGGGACAGGGGGCTGAGAGATAAATGGGAATGATTCGGGGCTGTGGGGAAGGTAGCTGAGGATACATTATGTAGTTGAAGGTGAAAGTGGAGGTCATATTTCAAAGAGCAGGGTGGAGTGGATAGACAGGACAGTTGATGGACAGAACAAACGGCAGTGTGGAGTTGGAGGCTTGGGACTGCGATAAAGTGGGGGCGGGGAAAGGAGGAAAGTGGTGTAATCCAAATTAATCCCGTGTAGTTGCAGGATCCCCAGGTAGAAGGTAATGCGTTCTTCCTCCAGACATCAGACAGTTCGGGTTTGGCGATGGACAAAGCCCAGATTCCACATCTCCTTAGTGGAGTGGGAAGAAGTGTTCAAGTTTTCAGCCACCGACGGTGGGGTTTGTTCATGCTGGTAGATTGAAAGTCTCACTCGATTAATGTTACATTGTGACCATGCACATAACATGTGAATACCCAAAGTCTTGACAGCAGCAATACCGTTTTCATTCAAATTGCGTTCAGTCGGCCATTCTTTGTGTAAAAAGCAAGCATGGCATCTAGTATAAAGGCCTTCCGCTTGATAAACGGTACCACACACCCTCTCGCTCACCACTCACCACTACCAAACAACCATATCAAAATATCCAGCCTGTCCAAAGGGCATTGGGACCACTCGGTTCATGAGGGAACAAACTGTCAGGCAGTTTGAGTTACATTTCTGATGTCTGAGCGAGTCAAAGTGCGCACTCAGTGCCATACAGTCTTACATTCTTCCTGCAAAGTATTTAAACTTTTATATCAAATTGTATTCCATCTGCCAAATTATGACCCATTAACATTACCTATTTATATCTATTAGCAAATTCCACGTTCTCTGAACAATTTAATTTCCTGCTTATTTTCGTGTCACCTCCAGACTTTATTGTAGGACATCTGTTGTACTTCTTCATTGACATAGAATGCAAGTACTTGAGGACACAGCACTGGGACTGTGTCCACTCCACCTGGTACATTCTGTCAAATTGAGCAAGGCTGATTTATACTGAATGGCTGCTTTCTGCTCAATAAATGTACTCCCCTATCTCTTTGCAGCGCATTCGAAGATCGACATATTAAATAAGTCATAAGAGCAACTCTCGCCAATTCACCCCCATGAGCATGCTCCGCCATTTAATGCAATCATGACTGGTGTCATCTCGGCATCAGTTCTACTTCACTGCCCATTTCCATAATTCTTCATTTTCTCAATATTCCCTGCATCCACAGCACTCTGGAATGGTGCATTCCGCAGATTCACAACTTCTTGACAGGAATAAGTTCTTTTCTCCCTGATTTAAATCTGCACCAGCATTTTCGAAAACTATGATGTCTTGTTCTTGGTTGCCTTAAATGAGGAGATATCCACTTCACATTTACATTGTTGATCAACTTTAGCAACATACAGACCTCAATGCGATCTGTTCTTGATCTTCTGAATTCCAGAGAGTCCAGACTTGAACTGCTTAGTTTCTCTGGGAATGATGGAAGGGGGTGCATGTGCGCGTACATGACAGATAGTTTGAGTATGAGACAGAGTTTGTGTGAGTGTGTGCATATCTCAGGGTGTGTGTATGCCTGTGTGCGTGAGAGTAGAGAGTGCAGTGTAGTTACCTGTAGTGTGACATGAGCGCAAATTCAGTGTTGAGGCCATCCCCATCGGTATCAAACTTGACTATAAGCCTCTACTCATCCACTTTGCGTTGTTGATTGTCCAGAATTCCGCCTTGGAGCATTGTGTCCCGAAGGTCCGGCGCCGAATGTCTCAGACCACTGAAGTGCTCTCTGACTGAAAGAGAACACTCCTGTCTCGTGATCTTTATGCGGTGTCCATTCATTCACTGTCATGGCGTCTGCTCATTCTCACTAATGCACCAAGCCTCAGGGAATCCCTGCCTGCAGTTTATAAGACATGCAACATTGGCCAAGTCGCATTAGTGCCTGCGGCGTACATGGTTGCAGGTGTCCCCACGTGTAATGGTGGTATCCGTGTCAACACTCTGACATGTCTTGCAGGGCTGCCCTGGCAGGTTTGTCTGGTGTCGTGTTGGATGTTAATCTGGAGACTGTGCAATTTGCTGAAAGTTGTGATCTGGTTGATGTTTAGTGGTTGATTAACGGCAAGAAGTAAAGTTGTGCCGAAGGTTTGGAGAGGTGCTCATTCTCGTCGATAATGTTTTGCAGGCCGCAAAATACATGGTGTAGTGTTTAGGATCCTGGGACGTCATGTAAAATGAAGAGGACCCGATCGGTTACATCCCGTGTCTGTCTCCTGAGGAGGACATATCACTTCCTAGCTGTGGCACATAGGATCTGGCAGTCGATAAGTTGAGCATTGTACCCTGTTCTTTTGAGAGCATTCTCACAAGGATACCCTCATAAGAGTAGCGTACGATGCTCAACTCATCGACTACTAGTTCCGACGTGCCACAGAAAGAAGCGACAATGCCCTTCTTATGAGACAGATACGGGCTACAATGGACAGGGTACTCTTCATTGTACAGTACGTTCTGGGAGCCAAAGGAGAACACAATGTTCTTTCGAGCCTTCAACAAATTATCAATAATGATGAGCACCTCGCCAAATTCTTCTCCACTCCTCCACTTCTTGCCGTTGAACAATCATCAAACCTTAAAACAGACCGTTATGCGCAGCACATTGCCCAAACATCAGGACAACGTCGATTACAACACCGTGCAACCCTGTAACAGCATCCACTGCAAGACGTGTCAGAGTGTCGACACGGATACCACCATGTACCCAGGCACTCGGGACTTGGCTAACGTTTTCTAACTCGTAGGTTGCAGGCAGGGATGCAATGGGTATTGGTACGTTGGCAAGACAGGGCAGACGTTACGACAAAGCATGAGTGGACATCAAGCAATGATTACCAGACAGGAGTTTTCCCTCCCTGTCGGAAACAATTCAGTTGTCCGGAACATTCGGCCTCGGACATTAGGGTGACCATCCTCCAAGGCGGACTTCGGGACAAGAAACAACACAAAGAGGCTGAGAACAGGTTGATGGCCAAGTTTGATACGGATGACGATGGCCTCAACCGGGACCTTGGGTAACCGAGTTCGAGATTCCAGCAGGAGTGCAAAATATCGTTTCAAATCATACTTGTCAAGCCCCCCTGTATGTAGTACTTTTCCGTAATATCACCATTCAATTCAATTACAACAAATGAACGCCTTACCATTTTTACTTTCTTGATAAGTTTCCACTTACATACCAGGAATCAATCGAATGAATAAACCCAGTTACTTGCTGCACCCGCATGCTAATTTTATGTTTCTTCGACAGGACACAATTAGTGAAGATAGGCAACGGCAGCTCCTCAATGATAAAGATCAAAAGTGGAGCCCAAATCTTTCTGTCCTCCCCCTATGCTCGCTGTTTATGCACGACTGTGTTGCCAAATTCCAAAGGATAGTCACCTACAAGTTATTTGACAACATAACTACAGAAACTATCAGGGTGTCTGGAGAACGTCTGCAGGGGAGGAAGTTCCAGAAGAAGACGAAAAATTTGTCTGTTCTCCCAGGATGATTCCCTGTGTGACACTGATCCCATTGGGCCCCAGCCTGGGGACCGATCCCTCATAAAACGTAATTGTCCCAGACCCATCATGAAAGCATTGGATTGGGACTGACCCAGACTCATCCATGATCAATGTACAAATGATCAGGCATTGGTCCTAATTTCACTTGGACACCCGTGTGCTGTAAAATCCGTGAACGATGAGGAAAAATGAATCTGACGGGATAGGCAGGCGGCATGATCATGGAGAGATGGAGGTGTGCCTTACACCCCTATCTTCCAGGAAGTGGCACCACTACTTGGGGTTGAAGGGACCAGAGAAATCTAGTACTAACAATATATCACTCGGGGTGCGGGACATGAACCCACCTCTGTCTTCCACCGCAACTGAACCAGGCACTTCAGAGGCTGAGGTTGCTTTGACAACTGACGTCTTCCGAATGCTACGAACTGGAAGGCCTCGAGGTGCAGCCTACACTGAGTGGGGACTGCGCTGGGCATATTTATACCGAGAGCACCATGGATGACAGCCATGAAGTGGCAGGTTTCGTTGAACCCTCCCAAGCCTTGGCCGGGCACCTCTGTACTTCTGATCTTTTATCAGATACAGAGGGTGACACAGGATCGGGAGTGGAGTAGCTTCCCAAACAGCTGCCGTCCATGGGGCCATCGATTTAGTCAACTTTTTAGTTGAATCTGTTCACATCCAAGACTTGTGGTTAAATAGGGCGTCGAGAGATGTGCTGCTCGCGTTATTCCCCACGTGGAGTTCCAGAACCTTTTAAAAGCAATCTTGGTTGTGGAGGCAGAGTCTGATCTGCTCTGCAGTGGTGGAATTCTCGACAGTTTTCTAGTCACGTCTGCACTACAGTTATTGGCGGCCCATATGAATGGACACGACTGCACAGTAGAAATGCCTTGCAGTATCCTCAGGGAATGGACGGAAAAGGAAATTCTTCCGGCTGCTTTGCAAGTTGGGTCTCTTTCTTTAACTGCTGGTCATGAAAAACATTGCCACCTTCAAGACAATCATTACTATGCTCATTGTTAACGACAGCGTGAAGGCCGAGTGCAAATTCCATATTCTCTTGCTCCTCAGAGAATGGTGTGCCTCCTGCAAAAACCCATACTGTTTCAGGAGACGAGAAAAGTTTGCTCCTGAAGTGCCAACGAAGCATCGTCATGAAGCGCCTGACTTCTAGTCCTGCAAGATGGCTACCTTGTTGGCGGCATTATTTCAGCCAAAGACGTAAGGTTAAAGGAACATGTGCCATGCCATCTGCTTCAAATCTCAGTACGTATCGAAGTCTTGGGTCATAATTTTCTGAAGTTTGTGCTGGCGTGCATCTTCGAGGAAGTCTCTACTTTTCTTATCTTCATCAGTGATCATTCTCGGGGAAGATTTCATTTGTCTCCTCAAGTACCGAACCATGGCAGTATCTGAGCATCAATGGAAAGTTGAGGGATTTGTTTATGATCTTTTACTTGGTAAATTTTTGATGAAATCTCCAACCCTATTACATTGCCTTCATCTTTGTGAGTTGAAAAGAAACAGTGGATGATGGAATGTGAAATGGACGGCAGGAGACTGGAAGAACAAGACAGACCTGGAGAAGGGTGACACGCAAATCATCGACTTCTCCACTGAATGATGCTGCCTGGCTTGCTGTGTTCTTCCAGCTTCCTGCCTGTCTCTTTCTCCGTTTTGAGGCCGTGTTCCGAAGGTTTGATGCAGCAAGTGCTGTTCTCCGATCACAATCTGATTTGGCCAGACCTTGTTCCATTCAGGGCGAGGTTGGCATACTGAAACTTTAACAAGCTGCAGTTGGAGCACGAGTGGTTCCGGGATTTGTTCTGTCAGCTCTGGGCTGGCTGGAAAAGAAAGCAGGAGGGCTTCCTCTCCCGCCCCTCCCCCCGAGGCTATGGTGATGCTTTAGCTCACGTCAGCGTCTTCTGTCATGAGTACACGGCGGAGTCGATAAAGAGGTGGAAATCCAGGATCGAACAGTTGGAAAAGCGGGTGTTCCATCTGGAGTCACTTCTCGTCGGCCTGATGTGGACCCGGCCTGCGGGGGGAGTATGAAGAGAAGAGAAGAAGACCACGTTTTGATATCCACATCGTATTGGGTCCCAGATGTGAGTTTGGGGATTCAGATCCTTCCAGATATTCTCGTCACTGGAAAGAAAAGGAACAAGACCAAAGCATCTTGCGCTCCTTGTCAATGTCAGATTGCACATTGTAGATCAAGAGGGTATCAGGGCTTAGGTGAGGGTCCGCGAGAGAGCTCTGTTGTCGCCAGATCCATCGAGCCAGGAGGATCACAACGTTCTGTTTAAGGACTTGCCAAGGATCAACCTCGATGGCACTGAGAGGCTCGATGGACCTCTGAGCTTGCTGGTGTTGACAGGTGCCATCGACCATCTTTCCAGGGACATGTCCACGAGGCTGTATCGGCTGTATCGGCTGTATCGTGATGTCCCTCAGTCTATTATGGAAAACCAAGTGGGTGACAATGCGTGGGTCCTAGAGGAATGTATCACGACTGGAGAAATGTCCCTTTCTTGTCTCAGGGCCAATATCATTCTTTTTCTTTTTTGGGGGGATCTCCAAATATTAAAGAATTGGCCTTTCAACTCCCTCCTCAGTACGCGCTAGAATATCTTTGCAAGGGAACTTTCGATTCTTCTTGGCACCATGCTGGACACATGACCTACTCAGACAGTCCAAAGCTGTTCTGAGGCGAAGTAGCCAAAACCACATCCACCTGTTCTTGTACATGGTTCTATGTTCCTAGAGAGCTGGTTTATTGATCTCCTTTCTCTGTCTTGGTTAGGTAAAGGAACAGTGTGCATCCCGAGTATCTGTTCGGAAGTTTGCGAATATTTAGGTTTCGGAGACACTTTCTCACCTGGATCCAACTTCTTTACTTCTGTGCCAAGTGAAGGTTAGCAGGTCACTGATGATACCCTAACTCATCAAGAGAGGAGCGCACCTGGACTTCCCAATGTCCTATTGTTTTTATTCTCTCTGTCTTCAACCATTCCCGCACCACCTGCATAAGTGGTTGAGAGATTTGGCTCTGCGTAGTCTTAGGATAGGCTTATGATATGATCTTCATGTTCACAGGTCTCGCAAACGCGTGGGAGATACGCTAGTGCTGGGGGCTACTCTGAGGCATCCTTCACAAATGTAAACTGGAGCAAATGTTCGTGACTTCTGACAAGTCCGTGGCAGATGGGCCACGGCAGCAGCTGCGCTGGTGTTTCTTGTAGAGATCACTCACCTTATTTACGTGGAATTCCATTTTCGCCTTGTTGCTGAATCCTGGCAAACAAATTGGCACCATATGGAGGCCAAGGGGACCACTCACCCAGCACGACTTTTGGAGTGTTGTATTAATGATTGCACGTGCTAGTCATAAGCCAACTGTTGGCCACGATGATGTGGTACGGGATGGTCACTTTGGTGCCGCCCCCGGCTTTGTCACCACCATCCAGATGACGTTCTTTAAGTTGTTGTTTTTTTCTGGGACAAGAGGATACTCTGGCTCGCTGCTGGGGTTCGGAGTCTTCCACTTGAGTAGGGTGGTCAAGATTAGTTGTCCCTTCACGCTCAGGCAATGGCTTTCTACCCTCAGATCCTGTAGCAGTACCTTTACTTCAAGTCTCCTCCGAGGTGGTGCACCCTGGTAATGCATTTGTTCCGTTAGGTGCGTGGCCTCCTCTACCTCACACAGTTCCCTTCCTGGCCTGGTCTCAGCCTCGGGTCTACTTCCAGAAATTGTCTTTCTTTTATTTGGACATGGTCATAGATTCGCACGTGTTCAATTCGCCGCAGAGCTCTCCCCCTATCAGAGTGGAGGCTCTCTTGAGGGAAATCCTGCTCAGCAAAAGGTTGCTTCTCGAGTGCAATTTCCATTGGCTGAGGGGAGAGATAGATCGGGATGCAGGCTTGGCAAGAGTCGGGGAGGCGCTGGATGGCAGAGGACCCGGTTGGATAATGCCATTAGAGTTGACTGTGACGGCATGGGTCCATCTCAATTTCATGACCTGAGCCATCTAGAGCCTGTAGGACGAGGTACTCGACCCTGGGACCTTGCGTGTACTCAAGGCGGGTCAGAAGTGTTTTGGGCTTCTGCACAATCTGAACGCATTACAGGGCTGCACGGTGGCACAGTGGTTAGCACTTGCTGCCTCACAGCGCCAGAGGCCCAGGTTCAATTCCCGACTCAAGCGACTGATTGTGTGGAGTTTGCACATTCTCCCCGTGTCTGCATGGCTTTACACCGGGTGCTCCAGTTTCCTCCCACAGTCCAAAAATGTGCAGGTTAGGAGAATTGACCCAGCTAAATTGCCCGTAGTATTGGAGAAGGGGTAAATGTAGGGGAATGGGTCTGGGTGGGTTGCACTTCTGCTGGTCGGTGTGGACTTGCTGGCCCAATGTGCCTGTTTCCACACTGTAAGTAATCTAATCTAATCTTAACATTAGCTCTGTGCTGCGGACTCTCCCCTGTGTTGTGGTGTTCCACAATCTGAGCTGTATCAGACATATCCTCCCAGTGTCCTTTCACATGGCATGAAGGCCTTTATTTGTGCTGTGTGATGCTGCACACTCTCCACTGCAGCGAGTCATTCACCACCCGGACACGCCTTTCCCTCCAACGGCAGAGATACCCAGTGGAGGGTTCAGGATGAAGGGCCCTCCACATTGACATCCTTCATCTCGGATGGATACTACTGCAAGAGGTAGTTCCATGCAACTGGCAACTGATCAAGTTTTCCAGGTGCCAGACCACGGGGCATGTACTGTTGACTGGGGGACATGATGTTTCACATTTATGTCTGCTACGTTCTTTTGTGGTCCCTTTTTAGCTTTTTGAAGGAGCTATTGTGAAAACTTTGGTTGTACTTCTGCCCTGCACTTCTAGACTTTGGGCTCGCGCTGCAAGGAGAGGCGAACACATATATGAGCCTTATCATGGCTCCGCTCCTAGGGCCAGCCAAGATGGTCCGTAACAGATCCAGACAGCACGCTGAGGAGGTCCTCGTTGTTCCTGACTGCCTTCCCCTCTTTCATAGATATGCACGTGCTTAGGTACTCGGCGAACACATATATGAGCCTTATCGTGGCTCCGCTCCAAGGGCCAGCCAAGATGGTCAGTAACAGATCCAGACAGCACGCTGAGGAGGTCCTCGTTGTTCCTGACTGCCTTCCCCTCTTTCATAGATATGCACGTGCTTAGGTACTCCTGCAGGAGGGGCGCGTGGTGCTCACTGGCACAGTCAAGAACTTTCGAGATGGCTGGGCACAGTGAAATGCATTATCAGCCTATATATTGATATTCTGGATGGGTTGTTTACCTCTGTAGCATAGGTTATGGTTTTGAGATTTGAATTTGCTTGAATTTTAGGTTTATTTCCCCAGGAAGATGGTTGTTGTATTTTCTTCTCCTTCTGATTGTGGATATCTTGGAAAAGTGCAAGGGCCTATATTTTAGCTCTGTATTGTCCCTGTGCCATATGTGCTTTATGGGGACAAGTGTGAGGGGATTCATTTCCTTAGTCGCTGTTTTTGTTTGCTTGCATTCTGTTTGCTTGAGTTTGTTTTGATTTGGCTCCCTGTGATGGCTGTGGAACAGAGTTGTCTGGGGCGGAGTGAGTAGAAAGCATTTTTTTGCTAGTTTACTTGCTTTTATTTTTGCTCAGAGTAGTAGGGTCTTTATTTTTAATGATCAAAGTAAAGGCAGTTCTATTTTCTGTTTCAAATGTGTAAAGTGAGCTTTGATTTATCTTTCACATGCTGATTTCCCCGTTTCCAGACTATCTGTTGGTGGCAAAAAGAGTTCGAGACTTTGTTGGCAAAGGAGGAGGCCATTCATCCATGTGTCAGTTGTATGAGTACAGGCGAAAACCAATCACTGAGTCAGTCCCATATTAAGGAAGCAGACGGAGTCCATTCAACAACTCGAGCCTGTTATGGAGGAGTATGTGGAGACCGTTCAGCCCTCCAAATGCTACATCGGAGTAAGAAGTTGCCTATTCTCCCAAGCCTCTCACACATCTATAACAGGAGGAAAACAGACCTTGAACTGCTGAGTCACGAGTAGCAGCATGGCATACAGGCCATCGAGACGAAAATGTTGAAATATTAGGAGGACATTGAGATTGAAGTCCTGGAAATCATGAGTCCACCGAATCACTGATGTCTCTGACACAACAATCGGAGCAGCTTGTGCACGTTACACAGGAAATGAACGGGGACATAGATATTTTTGAAACGGACAAAGAGTAATAATCAGCCTGGTAATAGAATGAAATAAATGATTTTAAACAAATTGCTATAATCTATTAGTAAGCAACTAATAAGTGAACATTTGCACAGTTAAACCACAATCCAGCGGAGACGGCACGGTTTTGATTAGATTATTACAGTGTGGAAACAAGCCTTTCGGCCCAACAAGTCTTCACCGACCCTCCGAAGTGCATCGTAAGCAGTTCTATTCCCCTACATTTACGCCTGACTAATGCACCTAATACTATGGCCAAAATATCGTGGACAATTCAACTCACCGGCACATCTTTGGATTGCGGGAGGAAATCGGAGCACCTGGTGAAAACCCAGGCAGAACGTGCAAACTCCACATGGACAGTCGCCATGAGGTGAGAATTGAGCCGCTGTCCCAGGTGCTGTGAGGCAGGAATGCTACCCACTGAGCCACCGTTGATTCACCTGATGAAGGAGCGTCTCTCCGAATGCTAGTGTGCTTCTAATTAAAGCTGTTGGACTGTAATCTGGTTGTGTGATTTTTAACTTTGTACACCCCAGTCCAACACCGGCATCTCCAAATCATGACCGTTGATTCATTCAGCATTCTGCAAGTCCCACTTGAAGAAATTAACAGACTTAACACTGGGACAGACTTAAGTTCACACCTTTAATACGTTGTCTGAGCTAAGATGACACCTATTGTTAGGTATACTGATACCACCTTGCTAACGTAACTTTAGCCTAAACCAGCATATGTCTTCCTAAAGCATGCAAGACTTAATCTTAGTTTGTTTAATGTATCCTTCCAACTCCCTGGAACTGTCACCCTTTTGCTATAAATTATGTGTCTTCTGGTCCTGCTCCACAACCACCTAATGAAGAGGCAGCGCTTCGAAAGATATTGGTTCCAAATAAACTTGCTGGATTATAACCTTGTGGTATGTGATTTTTAACATTATCCGAGGAATAATTGAAGTGATGCATCTCTGTACTGCTTTGAAACCATCTGCAATGTTGTTTCACTTCAGGACATCAGAACTTAAGATAACATATCAGATGCTTTCTCGCAAATTGCCTGTAAAGATGCAGTTAAATATTTCAGTCATGTTACCTTCAATACCATTTGGCGGGAAACTCCATGATTCCATTTGCATTCCTAAACGTTCGCTATACCCGCAGAATCCGACCTAAAATTCCTGTTTCAGGTTAAGCAAAAAAACCTCTGTATTAACATGTTCTGTAATTTGATCCCATTTAAATACTTTACTGTTGCGATACCCCCTTGCTGAAACGGACAATGTCCCATAATCAGCGTAATACCGTATCTACTGAACGTTTGTTCACTCATTTCCTTTTTCTGCATCATATTGCAGATTCTCTACCGGTACTTGACAACTTATTGAATGACAACTTTGGTTTCTGAGATGGAAATGTGTTGCTGGAAAAGCGCAGCAGGTCAGGCAGCATCTAGGGAACAGGAGAATCGACGTTTCGGGCATTAGCCCTTCTTCAGGAATGAGGAAAGTTGGTCCAGCAGGCTAAGATAAAAGATAGGGAGGAGGGACTTGGGGGAGGGGCGCCGGAAATGTGATAGGTGGAAAGAGGACAAGGTGAGGGTGATAGGTCAGACTGGGCTATCACCCTCACCTTGACTTCTTTCCACCTATCACATTTCCGACGCCCCTCCCCCAAGTCCCTCCTCCCTATCTTTTATCTTAGCCTGCTGGACCAACTTTCCTCATTCCTGAAGAAGGGCTAATGCCCGAAACGTCGATTCTCCTGTTCCCTAGATGCTGCCTGACCTGCTGCGCTTTTCCAGCAACACATTTCCATCTCTGATCTCCAGCATCTGCAGACCTCACTTTCTCCTCAAAGATTTCAACCTACTTTGGTTTCTGAGCCAATCTAGCTCCAATAAATTCGCAGAACCACTGATAGAAGATTGTAAGTCTTTGAAGACCTGACACTGATATCTGATGCAATCCTCTAATTCCACCTTTCCAATTAAAAGGAAATCATGCTCTCTGTTTACTAATAACTGTCCAGGAATCCATTGTTCTGTGTTATTATCTTGCAATACTGCATGATCTAGACGTCAATTGTGTAATATGCTCAAAGAGCTGAATGATTCTATTCTCAACCTAGTAGAAAGACAGAACGGCAGATGCTGGAGATCAGAGTCCAGAGTGTGGTATTGGAAAAACACAGCAGGTGAGGCAGCATCTGATGAGCAAGAGAATCCACATTTCGGTCGTAAGCCCTGCATTAGTCATTCCTGATGAAAGGCGTATGCCCCAAAGTCAATGTGCCTACCCTTTGGATGCTGCCTGTCCTGCTTTGTTTTTCCAGCTCCACATTTTCGCATCCATTCTGTTCTTGTATCTCTTCTTTGATGAATCGAATAGTCTTCTCCCTCAATGTAATGTCCCTGACTCGCTGAATAGGGTCTTCTTGAGCATCTGGAAGCCTTGTAGAATTGGGTGAATTCTGAGCTCACAGTTGCCATTCATAAGAACACAGCGCATGATATCCATTCGGCCTCCCTGTTCTCATGCCCCGTGTGCGAGATCATGGTTGATCTGATTCTCATGAACATTCCTTCCCTGACTGATCCCAATAAATATTCACTCTCCTGTCCAGCAATGATCAGTCGAGCTCAGACTTGAACATTTACAATGACCCTCTCTTCACTGTTCTTCGAGGATATGAACAACACAGATAGCAGATCTCGAAAGAGAAAAAAAAAACATCCTTATCTCAATCTTCAACCAGGGATCTGTTATTTCGATAGCATGTTCTCTGGTTCCAAATGACTTCCCCTTTGTGACACAAAGGCACAAAAATAAGGAACATATGTTGACGATTAGCTCCATCAAATCTGTCGCACATCACGGTTCGCTCTATATTGAATCAAAGTTCTTTGAAAGTCCGCCCTGACGACTGCCTGGAGAAGATATTTCCAGATAATCCTTATCGCAGTTTGAAATAGGAGAGCATACAATTTTAGACGGTGCCTGTTATACAGTATCTAGATACACTCACATGGGGAAAAGTGCCTCAGAATCCATTCTGTCAATTCCTTACTTTTTCGGTTATGTCTCAATAAGAACAGCTTTTACTTGGGTTTGCAGCAATGGGAATTCGCCCAACCTGTTCAAGTTTCCTCAAAGGATAAAACATTCGTTCCATGAATCAGTTGAATGAACTTTCTCTGAACTGTTTCTATGGTAGTCAATTCTTCCTTTGCATTTGAGAGATTTAAGAATCTGAAAAAGGCACTTTGTTGCATCACGTTTGCTTCAAAATTGCCATCACTAAAAGTGGGTTCATCCAAACTTCGTGCAATTGCACCGTATCTTTCTATGTTCTGATATTTTACACACTCATTCAAATCAGGACAACTTTTCTTGCCGAAGGGCCTGTATTGCGTTGTAACGTTCGGTGTTCGAGGTTTCTTCTTCAACATTGTGAGGATTTCAACCTCCATTATTTGCAGCACACTGCATTCCAGATGTCCAACAAACACTTATTGAAAAATATTTTCCCCCAAATCTCCTATGAATCTCCTGCCGTTTTATCTAAATCACTCCCGTGATTGACCAGTAAACCAAGTGGAACAGCTGTTCTTTATTCCCCCCTTAAAATCAGAAACGTCTCAATCATATCTCCCGAGTTGTCCCTGCTCCAGGGAAAGTAATCCAACTGTATCTCATGTCTCCTTTTGGCTCAAATTCTTAATTACAGGCAATATGCTCGTGAACCTCCTATCTATGATCTTCACTGCTATCACATCTTTCCTGTAGTGAAGTGACAAGAACTGCACACAGTCCTCAACTTCTGCCCTGAGGAACGCGCTGTGCAATGAGAAGATTACACATTTACTCTTATACTCGTTGCCTCGGCTGATGAAAGTAGTATACCTGCCTAAATATACTATTTATATTCTTTGCCGCCTTCAGAGTTCAGTGAACAATCACCCCAAAATCCGTTTTTTACCTAAGCTACTTAGTGTCACTTCACAAAAACAACTTCGCAAACAGTCCCCCAGATGTCGTCTCAGTAAAACTGGCACAGTTTCAGCAACACATCATTCCTTTCAGCTTGACTCGTCGCAATGATTGCCAAAATAGAAATTATAGCCATGCCGCGCATTTTATGCCTTTATTTAAAGCATGTTCAAATTAATACCGAGCTGATGAGATTTATTTTCCTTTTGTCAGCATGCTGTAATTCTTTGGAACTCTCTCCCTCAGACAGCGGTTGTGGTATTGCCACTGAATATGATTGAATTGCAGAGAATTATATACTTTGAATGACGCCAGAGTCAAGGTTTATCAGGGACGAAACATAACACCCAGGAAGACTACAAAAAAAAACTGACTGAAGGAAATCGTGGAAATCAAATTGCTATCAGTGAAAGAATCGTGTCGTTCTAATGTAAATGGATGATCAGGCTTCTCTCTCATTAGAGAAAGATCACTCGTGGTGGTTTTGTCTAAGGGTCACCACACATCTGGTGAGAGTTTGAAAAACCGGCCCATTCATGGTTATCTCTTTCAGAGTTGGCATTGCATCTCTGCTGCTGTCCTCCCTCTGCATGACAAATCAGCCGTCCAGCCAACTGCGTGGAAGACTATAAAAGTGCGGTAGAAACAGTGAAAGATAAAGAACAATAGAAACGTTGATGACAAAAAGAATTCACAAGTCAGATAAAGTTCAAGATAATGGTTGAGCTTACAAAAATGAGCAATGGAAGACATTATATTTTACACTTAACCAAGTGATTCTGTTGAATGAAATAAGACAAGCGAAATGTCCCGAATTACTATTTGTAATTAGTTATCGATTACCAAAACATAACTGTATATTTTCGAATAATACGTGCAAAATGCTCCCATAATGCGAAAAAATATTAAGCTGATGTCATATGTTTTGGAGCTTTTGATTACCAACTCATGAAAATGGCTTTGCAATATATGTTTGATAAAAGAAAACACGTTGTGAAATGTGCCCGAGGCTTGGTAAGTTACAGAGCACAGGGAGTTGCTGACGGAAAGTTCATACAACATGGAGCTCAGGACACAAACAGATCTACCATGATCTTATTGTCGACTTGATGGGCTGAAAGGATTCCCGATGGATGTTAGCAGTACATCTGTGTGACTGAAAAGCAAATGCTGCTTCTGTTCATGTGTTACATGCTCAGAGGACTGCCTTTTTTTCCTGATCCTGGGAATTATCTGGAAAAGTATCCAGTATACTTTATAAACAACAGTCAGTCCCCCGAATAGAGGGAATTCTAAATCCCCTGTTTATATATATATATTTTAAATTTGTAATTTATACCTGCTCAACTGATTTACAATAATGCTTATTTTACAGCAACATTGTACAACTGCCATGCTCTGGAAAATTCTATAATTGACATGAAAAACACACTCTATATCTGGCATCATCCAGCACATTCTACAATTGACATTCTGTGAAGCATTCAAAAAGTTGACATTATTTGGGAATAACTTCACATCAGTTAATTGAACAAAAGATAAGATCCCTCGAGAAGTAATCCCTTTCCAAGGAGAAGGAAAAACAATTTCAAAGTTCCATCAGGCACTGAAAGAGGTAAATAGATTTTCCACCTGTTTATATTTCTTCACAACAGAGGGTCGATTGCAATTTTGAGGAAAAGACATAAATTTCCAACTTCTGGTTGCCTTCAAGGAACTTGGGACATATCCTTCTGGATGGCAACGTTTTCACGCTCTCTGTCAGGAATTTGAAAGACGTGAACGTTTTCTGATTCGAGTGATCCAGTGTGTGGAAATGTTCTAGAAATAATCTCTTCATTTTGGTGCATGCCTTACGTTCGCAGACGGAGTGTTGTATTTTGCACCGCATTTTTGTAAGTAATCCAGTCTTACTTTTTTTATGAGCTCTTCATCAGGATTCCTGATTAGCTCATAACACATATATGACTGAATTACTTGCGAAGATTCCTGATTCAGGATTTATGATGAAGTGCTAATGCCCGAAACATCGATTCCCGTGCTCCTCGGATGCTGCCTGAGCTGCTGTATTTTTCTAGCACCACACTCTCGGCTCCGAACTCCAGCACCTGCATTCTTCACTTATCCCTCCTTAGATTTATTATTTCAACTTCAATTATTTCAATAAATCTCCGATCAGAGTGACATATTTGAAAAATCTCACCGAGTCCTCAATCAAACTGGTAACTTGGCCCGAAGGCTCATGTATAAATTGTTTGTTTTCTTTCCTCACTGTTAACGTCGTCACGATTTTGTCCTGTTTTATAAAGATTTTGGATTGCCTCCGTGTATCAGTCGTTACCTGGTGGCCATGGCAGCGTCGGATCTACTGGTCATTTTCCTCGAGCTGATATTGAGAAACATTCCCATTGTTTTATAAGGAACAATTTCATTTCCTGTGATTGATACCTGTGTGTAATATCCACGCCGTCTTGCTTTATGCAGTCACTGACTGTTCTGTCTGTTGCACCGTCACTTTCAACTTTGATCAATTTGTGTCCATTTGTTGTCAGAAGCTGAAAAGTGAATATTGCAGTGAGAAAATGGCAGCACTACTTATGGGAAGAGGGAATGTGCTAAGCCTTTCAAAGAAAATTTTCTGGTATTTTATGCTTAAAAGTCGGTATTGGCTGATGAACTACCCTTGGTTTTGTGATCGACAATCAACGTTCAGTTATCTCCTGTCTGGCTCACAATCGATTTACTACACCAAATTCTAACCCCGGCTCTCCCATTCCTGCCGATCCTGCTGCTCAATGTTTTCATTGTCAGCCACATTTTAATGACCAGCAAAGCTCGCAGGAGACTTCGGGCTCAAATCAATAGGGGGGTTTCAGTGTGACACAGAAATGAGAAATCGAATAGAAAATACCATAATTTTACTGTTTTTGATCACAGCTAATTTCATCCTGTTATGGTCAATGTTAATGGTGAATTCCATGTGGAATCGGATGTATTGGATTGGGTATAGGTCTGTGGATCTACCTGACAGTGTGCAGAGTTTGGGCTTCATGCAGCAGCTCCTCAGTTGCTGCTCAAACACCGCGATTTTTGCCGTCACTCTTAGTATGTTCAGACAGCAGTTGAAGCAAATGCTGAAATGTTCCTTCACACAAATTAGGCAGTCGATCGAACTTACTCGATAATAAACTATTCTACTTATTTTTTTTCTTCTGTCAATTCATTATTAATTTTTTCTTGGTCATCGATGAAGCACGCTGTTCATATGATAACAGACTGAGGTTGGTTCAGGAAGTTACAGGGACACATTTCAATGCTTCTTTCAAGTCAGGAGACAGTGAGAAAGGCACCATTTCATTTCCTGTATCTAGAACTTCAATTGTAGAAACATTAAAAATTTACCTTAATCACGAATAAGCGGCTGTGTGAACTGTATTTAGTTTGTCTTTTTCTTGAAATTGCTCAGCTGCAGAGAGAGAGTCTTAGCCAACATCTTGTTTGGGGGAAGGGGACGGGAGCAGAGCCAAGCTCAGGAGTTGGAATAAATCACTCTTCCCCTGCTTTTTTTTCCCCTCGGGTTCATCAAATTTGGGCTGGCGTCGGCAGAATTTGTCTTTCACATTCTCCTTCAACCTCCACATAAGGCTCTCTGACTGTCCCTAATATGTTCAACATCATTCACAACTTTACCCATACAGAAACAGGTTATTCAACATATAATGAGCTTGAAACTGGAACAGAATGAGGCCATCCAGCCATTCGACCCCATTACTGAACAATAGGAGCAGATATTTCAATCTCTTGTGCCTATTTCGTTGAAAGTCGAACGGAACATGCAACCTTTTGAAGCTACGACATAAATATAGTGGGAGGACAGGTTAATGAAAATACTGATAAATTGTGGATTAATTCGTTTTCATCTGTTTAACAGAAATTAATGACTGAAGTGACACATAGAGCAGTGCTCTGTGCTCATGTATTTGCAATCTATATCAACGGATTCGACAAATGGAACAGATGTATTCTCAATGATTTTGTCGATGATGCAAAGATCGTCAGGAAACTAAGTTCTCAACAAGAGTTAGAGAGCGTGCAATGAATTAGAAATAACAATCTGACAGATGAAATACAATGTGGGTAACTGTGAACATGTGAATATTGCAGGAAGAATGAAAGGCTGTGCATTACATGAATGGAAAAAGTTTACAGGACTTCATGATACAGCGTGTACTGGACGATTCACTCTTACTGGGTCCGAAATCAAAAGTGTTCATTCATCTCACTGATGGTCTGCTCAGGGCAGGACATTTTCGCAGGCTTCAAAATACCGAAATTAAGACATTTTGTGAGCATCTTCAAACCCAGACAAATATTTCCAAAATGATGTGTGCACGGGATATTAGCAGAAAATGAGATGCTGGAGATCAGAGATGACAGTGTAGTTCTGCAAAAGCACAGCAGGAGAGAACTCATCCGAGAAGCAGGAGAATCTCCGCGGCTGCTGCAAAGTCTCACTCTTACTCCCTCCTCCCTGCCCCACTATCTCACTCAATCTCACTTCCCTGACACACTCTCTCACTCTCTCTCTCCTCTCCAGTCACATATGCTCTCTCGTTTTCGCCTCTGCCACACAATCACTCCTCCCTTACCACAACCTCGGAAGCTCTCTCGCTCCCCACAAGTCTATCTATCTCCACTCCCCTGCCACACAAATTCTCCCTGCCTTTTTGCTCTCTGCCACACTCACTCACTGAAAACATTTTTCTCTCTCTCTGCTCCCCGCCGCTCTCACTGTCTCTCACTTCTTCTTCGCCACTACTCTCTCTGTCTCTGTTCGCCTGCCACACGCTCTCTCTCTCTCAGCTCTCTTGCTATCCCTGGTCTATCCCTCTCCACCCCGCCACGCGGTATCGCCTCCAGTTCCACGTTCACTCTCACTCTACTCTCCTGCCACCCCTCTCTTTTTCCTCCCATGCCACGCTGTCTGTCTTTGTTTCCATGCCACACG
>NC_057717.1:45213902-45224766 GCF_004010195.1 Chiloscyllium plagiosum | reverse complement strand
TCTCTCTCGTCTCATGCCACACCCTCTCACTCTCTCTCTCCCCCCGGGCATTCTCTCACTTTCTTTCTTTCGACTCATCTGCCTCCCTTTCTCTCCTCTCTTGCAATGCTATCTCGCTGTCTAACTCTCTCTCTCTCCTCCGCAGCACTCTCTCTCTTTCTCTCCTTTTCTCTCCGCCTCTGCCACACCGATGCTCCCTCTCCTCTCCTCTGCAAATGCTCTCTATCCCTCTCCTGCCCTGACACACTTTGTCTCTCTTTCCTCCCTGCCACGCTTTCTTGGTTTCTCTCTCTCCTCCCCGCCATATACTCTCACATACTCTCTCTCTTCCCTGCCACACACTCTTTCTTTCCTCCCCTGCAACTCACTCTCTATCTCGCTCTTCCCTTGCCACACATTACCTCGCGCTCCCCTCTACTGCCACACACTCAATCACCCTCTCCTCCCCTGTAATTTACGGTGTATCTCTCTCCTGCCTTGCGTCTCCCTTTCATCCCCTCTGAGACTCAATCAAAGTAGTGTTTTACGTAACGCAAACACCAAAAAAATCACTTCACTTAATCTGCAGTCCCGGCTCCAATCCTGCTCTGCGTGCATTCCGTCTCATAACGAGATTTTGTTTTTGGAAAATTAGTGACTCATCTCCACGTCAGCTTCTTGATCCATGCTCCCTCTCTTGCTGATACTGAAACAAACATGGATGGTCCTGACGCACAAGGAAAGTTTTTTATTAATAAAAGTATTTTCCCGTCAGCCAGCTGATCGACTTACCGCTCTACGTGTTGCTGCTTCTAAATAAAATGAACAGATTGCGGTATAATGAGGTGGATAACGGATTTGAATCGTTCTCTCTGGTGTTCCTCTCAGACATCCCGTTTTCTACACAACACTTGTTCTCTGTGCGTATCTGCGCTCAACCCTTTTCCCGTCTTAAGCTTATCTCCCACTTTCCATTATCATCAACTCCGCCTTTTCCCATCTCTTTCCATTTGCTTTTCTACAATTGTAATTGTGCTAGTTGATTTTGAAATTAACACAGATTAATATTTGAAACATTTCTTGCTGTGGTGAGCCCCACACACCAGCATACAAAGGAATGATATTTCTCTTTGTTTCACTATTGTATTTATGAGGAACTATTTGTGATCATGGCCCTTCTGACACGATCTTACTCTCAAATAGACAATTTATATATACTATTGTGTACAAAGTCCGACAGGGTAGAGTGGGCATAAAAGTCAAGTACTAAAATCCACGCTGACATTTCAATTTGCATCTAAAATTGACTCCATGTCAAGAAGCAATGAATGGTAAACAAAGGGTGTTTATTTCGTGCTTTGACAGGATTATTGTTTCGAGTGAGGTTACACTGGGCTTCTTTCCTGTAACATATCCTTGATACAGATGAAATATAAGGACATGAATAAGAAATTTTTAGAAGATATTGGAAATCAGTGCGTGTTTAATATAACGATGGACTAGTCAGGACATGAGTAATAGGAGCCGGATTGGATCACTCGGGCTACCGACAATGCTCCATCATCTGATATCTTTATGACTAAATTCATTAACTATCCTTTTTAAAGAAAACGTCTGTTCCTGAGCCTTGAATATTTTCAATACCCCAGCCTGCTCTGCTATTTTGCTGACCAAACACAATACTTTAAGATAGATGTTTCTCATCTCTGTCGTAAAACAAGACTCAATTTGAAAACAGACTTTCCTTGTTTGAGACTCCCCCACAAGAGAAAACATCCTGTCAGCGGCTAACCTGTCAAGTTCCACCAAATTTTTAACAATTTTTTTAATGAGATAACATTCATTTACCGAAACGACAATAAAGGAAAATCGAATTTTTCCTCAAATAGTAATCCTTTGAGCCTTTGGAGCCACTTTTGAATTGTTCCCAATGCAAGTCTAGGTCTCTTTTAGGTCGGAGGTAAGAAGTCTTTTTTCGACTGTCACAGGACGAATGTGCTGATAATCAATTACAAAACAGCCCCATTAAACGACCACTGATATTAATCGTACAGAATGTGAGAGCCAATTTTTCAGGGGGAGACAGGCTATTTTTCGGTAGGTGGGGGGAATATCTGAAGTGGAAACAACATTTAAGACTGTAACATATAAGAGCCGAAATTTGGCCATTCGTCCCATCGAATCTGAATAGCCATTCAATTATTACTGACAATTTTCTCAACTCCATTCTCCTGCGTTCTCTCCCTGAACCTTGGTCCCATTGATTCTCAAGAAACTATATATCTCAGTCTTAAACTTACTGATTGACGTAACCTTCACAACCTTCTGTGGCAATGAAATCCACACATTCACTACTCTCTGACTGAAGATATTTCTCCTTTGCTCCCTTCCAAAATGTCTTCCCTTTACTCAAATGCTATGCCCTCGCATTGTTGTCGCTCCTACCTTTGGAAACATTTTTTCCAATCATCTGTTCTGTACAGGCCATTCGATATTCGATATGTTTCAATTATGTCACCCGAACCTCATGCTTCCATACTTCAAGAATTTTAAGCCCAGAGGCCTCAAGTGTTACTCATGTGTAAATATTTTTATTCCTCGCGCTAGTCTTGTGAACATCCTCTGAACATGCTCCAGGGCCAGTACTCCCTTCTGAGATCTCGCTCTCAAAACTGCGCACCTTACTCCAAATGTGGTATGAAAATGTCCTTAAAGAGTCTTTGAAATACATCCTTCTTTTTAATTGCAGAAAGTGAGGACTGCAGATGGCAGAGATCAGAGTCGAGGGTGTGGGGTTGGAAAAGCACAGTAGTTCCGGTAGCATTCCAAAAGCAGGATAATCGATTTTTCGGGCAAAAGCCAATCATTCGGAATCAGCTTTCACAATTGATGCAACCTGCAAGTTTGACTTGAGACAACTCTGATCTGGAACACCAAAGTCTTTTTACACGTCGGACTTCGGAGCTTTCTCCCTATTTAGAACATATTCCATGCCCCTATTCTTCCTACCAAAGTGTACTATCTCACTTTCTAACGTTGTACACCACTTCTTTGCCCACTATCCAAAACTGCCCAAAACCTTCTGCGGCCTCCCCTTGTCTTCAAGGCTCTCTGTCCCCCACCTCTATTTGTATCCTGTGCAACCTTCATCAGAATGCTCTCAGTTTCTTCATCTCGATTGTAAACGTATAAAGTGAAAAGATGTCTTTCCAGCATTGAGCCTTGCAGAACATCACTTGTCACTGGCTGCCGTCCTGAGAAGGACACATCTATCGGCATTCATGCTTTGTGCCAGACAGCTAAGATTCTACCATGCTAGTACTTTACCTCTAACACCATGGGCCTTTATCTCACTCAGTAGCCTCCTGTACAATACCTTTCAAAGGCCTGTTGATGTCCAGGTCGATACCAGCTCTAACATGATTATTAATTTTTAAAGGAACCGTATTAGATTTGTCATGCATTCCCCTTGATTCCACCATGCAGACTTTGTTTACTTTTACGTAACATATCCAAATATATAGATATCTCATCCTTACTAATGGATTCCAAGGATCTTAGCTAGGTCCTACGATAGGCGAATCAATCTGACATTTTCCATCTATTGTCTTACTCCCCGTTTAAACCAGGTTTTCATGCTCCAATTTCTGGGACCCTCCCTGATTCTAACGATTCCATACTCAGCTAAAACCCTCCCTCTCTTCTTCAGGGGTTTAGCAATATATGACTACAATTGTGCAGATCCTGCCCAGGGAGATGTACCCAGTCCACATCAAGCCTTGCAGCCTGAGCATGCAGTCTCCTGCCACCCAGAATTTCCACAGCATATTTTAACTTCAAAGTTTGTGCGAAGATTTGTAGCTCGGGTGCTCGTTGCTGTGGTTCTGTTCGCCGAGCTGGAAGTATTTGTTGCAAACGTTTCGTCCCCTGGCTGGGCGACATCATCAGTGCTTGGGAGCCTCCTGCGAAGCGCTTCTTTGATGTTTCCTCCGGTGTTTATAATGGTCTGTCCCTGCCGCTTCCGGTTGTCAGTTTCAGCTGTCCGCTGTAGTGGTTGGTATATTCCTGAGACGACGACACTGTATACTCTGTCACATACACACGCACAAGCACACACACTCTTATGCCCTCAGACATTTATGCAGAACCTCTCTCAAACACGCGGTCCGGTTCGGACAAACGATACAACTGCTCCACTCACACCACGTACATTCTCCTAGACGAGTTAAAACAGTGTGATACTCACGCATATACTCTGCCAAGCATGCACACATGCAAATGCACACTCTCTCACGTAACTCACAGACTCACAGTCTCACACTCACTCCTTCTCTCTCATGCACTCACGCAAACATCTTAGACTGTTGGTTGAATGTTCATGTGCAGGTTAATATTTGCAGACACGTCACATTTTGTTGAAAAGCATCGAATCGAGAGACAATCAATGCAGGCAGTCAATACATATAAGATATTATACATTCTTACTTTGGATATAGAACCATTCTGACTCTAGGTTGGCTGATGCACAGACACTAAACGTTCACCATTAATGTAATGCCCGAGCTGAGATGTCACCGTGTTTATATAGCATTAGGTTGTCTCGAGAATGTGACTTAAAATAAGTTTTGGGTTTTAGATCTTATTGAACAGAAACCGGCAACATATTCTAAAAGATGGAAGACTTATCAGCAATCTAGGTTTTTTCAATATATCATTTCAGTTGCATGACACTCTAATCATCTGTTGTAAAATCGATGTCTTATCATCCTGATCAAGAGTTAGCTGATGAAGGAGCGGCACACTGAAAGCTAGTGCTTCCAAACAAATCAGTTGAACTACTACATGATATTGCGAGATTTTTACAGTTGTCCACCCCGGTTCAAATCCGTGTCTTGGGAATTAACTCCTCAATGGCCAGAAGGATCCGAAAAATCTCCTGGCCTGGGAAATATCAGCACAATAGCATAGAGGCATCCACAGGGAACAGACTGACAGCCATGACAAAGTGTCTTAGTTTGCAGAAGTGGTGTCAATAGCACTTCACTAAGAATAAATATGAAGAAGAAACTGTCAACTTTATCCCAAACTCTGTTGTCCCACTGTCTATGCTAAGAGATTGAAGATATTTCAAGCCTCTGGTTAGTTGCTCTCTTATGTCTTGTTTATATGCCAATGTAGCTGTGATGTCATGCGATACATTGCTGATGGGGCAGTTGGGTGAATTTTAAACCTGGATCTTACTGTGTAATTTTCCTTCAACATGGTCTCAGTCACTTTTCAACTAATCTTTTCTCTCTTATATCCAGGGCAAACCTTGTTGGAAAAGCTGCAACGTGAACATCTAAAATGAAAAGAACAAGAAACGCCGTGACAAGAACAATCTTCACAGGAGGAGAAAAGTCCTGAGGCTTGAGGCCTTGTCAACAGGCTGCACCACGTGAGGGCACATGTGAGTTGTTTGTTTATGTATCCCAAGGTTTAATCTCCTCTGTGGGATACTTTGTTTCGGGGCCTTTTCTTAACAGAATCCTGATTGATAGTGGCCCATTCATTTTAATAGGTGTTTTGACGCCTGTCAAAGTGGGAATGGGATTTGACACAGCTACATCAATCTCCAGTGACTGTCCCACACACAGGACTCCCAGAGAAGGACATTTTAACCTTTATAAGAAAATCCCTCAAGGTTTGTTGTAGTGTCAGATGATTTATATGATGTGTATCGGCCAGGATGATTGACATGGTGATTGGATAAGTTAAACAAAGTTTGTCTATAGCAATTCGATGAGTGTCTGGGGGGATCTCTCTCTCTCTCTCTCTCTGTCTCTCTCTCTCTCTTTCTCTGCCCCCTCAGTTGAACCCTCCCCAGCTGTATTTTATTGGTTTTTTAAACAATAAAACCGTCCCACAGACAGCAATGTGACTCGTGGTTGTTTGACGTGGGAGGGATGGGATTATTTGGCAGCAGAAGATTATTGTGTGTTGGTCAAAGCGGTTACAAAACACAAAGGATGTAGACAAATACAGAGAGTGTTTTTTGGAATGAGAGAGCGATCGAGGAATAAATTGTGTCTTGGTAGCTGGGCTCTGAAGTGGAGACAGCAGCTGGTCAAGGGTTTGGGGAAGAGAACGGGTGTGTGCAATATCTTATCACGGCCCAATTCCAATCACTCCCTTCGAGAATGTGACAGTTGCAACAAAAAATCCTTGAAGAGAGGAAGTGATATTCTGTAAACAAAAGTCCCAATTAAATCCACAACCTCTTGTCGGATATAAAGTAAAGTTTGAACAAATCATAGCGCAGGAAGGAGTTGCCCTCTAGGATCGCACTGTGCATCTATGGCCCCCACTGTGACCTGTCGTCGTTGGAATGCAGATGGTAGCGGTCAGAATACAGTAAAGCAAAGTGCAAGCCACTCGGTCCTTAATGTGTGCCGACCTGTTATCCGACTATAAGATAAAACTAACCGACATATCCTTCATTTTACTATCCACCATGTGCCGAAACAAGAGTCGCTGAAATGCCCCGAATGTGTCTGTCTCGACTGCCACCACTGCCGTTGCATTCCACGCACCCAACACTCACTCTCCAAACAACCTACCTCTGGCCTCGCCCTCAGTGTTCCTCCAATTACTTTAAAATTATGCCCGTTCGTAATAGACATTTCTGCCCTGGGAAAAAAAAAGGATCTGGCTATCCACTCTGTTTCAGTCGCTCATCATCTTGTATACCTCAATCAAGTCGCCTCTCATCCATCTATGGTGCAATGAGGAAAGCCTTAGATCCCATACACTTTCTTCAGAAGATTTGCCTTCCAGTCCAGTTTTCATACTGGCAAATCTCCTCTGCACCCTTTCTGAAGATTCCCCATTCTTCCTATATTGATGCAAGCAGAATTGAACACAATAGTCCAAGCATGGTCTCACCAGGGCTTTGAAGTGCAGCAGCATAATCTCTCAGCTCTTACACTCAACACCCATTTAATGAAAGTCAACACACCAGGCGTCCTCTGAAAAACCCTATCATCTTAGTTGACAACATTGACCGAGCTGTGTATGTAGGCCCAATGATCCCTATGTTGCTCCACACTGCCAAGAATCCAGCCTTTAAAACTGCATTCTGTATTCGAATTCAATCTTTTATAATAGTACACTTTTAACTTTAAACCAGTTGAACTCCATCTCCCACTTATGAGTCCAGTTCTGCATCCTGTCAATGTCGCATTGCAACCTTCACCAACACTATCCACGATACCACCAAGCTTCTTGTCATGGGCAAACCAACTAACGCAAACTTCCACTTCCTCATCCAAATCATTCATAAAAATCATAATGTCTTCAGGTCCCATAATAGATCCTTGCAGAACACCGCTAATATTAGGTTCCACTATCACCCTCTGTCTTCTATGGACCAGGCAATTCTGTCTGCAGATAGCAAGGTTTCCCTGCTTCCCATGACTCCTTACTTTCTGAATTCACATACCACGGCAAAATACACCAAAAGCCTTGTTGAAAGCCATGTACAATACATCTAATGCTCTACCTTCATTTATGTGTTTTGTCACATCGTCATGGAATTCAATAAGTTTTGTGAGGCATGTTGAATTCCTACTCCCACAACTCCCCACAGTCCAAGACTCTTTGCGCCCTACTGGCCCCTGCGGGTATGTTATGGGTATTAACATGTGTAAATGTTGAGTAATTATGTATATGAAAGAGCTGGACGGATTACTCGTTGAACGTCAGTGTGGACTTAGAGTCACAGAGATGAACGCATGGAAACATACCCTTCGGTCCAACCCGTCCATGCCAACCAGATATCCCAACTCAATCTAGTCCCACCTGCCAGCATCCGGTCCATATCCCTCCAAAGCCTTCATATTCATATACCCATCCAAATGCCTCTTGTATGTTGCAATTGTACCAGCCTCCACCACTTCCTCTGGCAGCTCATTCCATACACGTACCACCCTCTGCGTGAAAAAGTTGCCCATTAGGTCTCTTTTATATCTTTCTCCTCTCACCATAAACCTATGCCCTCTAGTTATGGACTCCCCGACCCGAGGGAAAAGACTTTGCCTATTTATCCTATCCATGCCCCTCATAATTTTTTAAACCTCTATAAAGTCACCCCTCAGCCTCCGACGCTCCAGGGAAAACAGCCCCAGAGAGTTCAGCCTCTTCCTGTCGCTCAGATCCCCGAACCCTGGCAACATTCTTGTAAATATTTTCTGAACCTTTTAAAGTTTCACAACATCTTTCCGATAGGAAGGAGACCAGAATTGCACGCAATATTGCAACAGTGGCCAAACCAATGTCTTGTACAGCCTCAACATAACCTCCCAACTCCTGTACTCAATACTCTGACCAATAAAGGAAAGCATACCAAACGCCTTCTTCAGTATCCTATCTACCTGCGAATCCACTTTCAAGGAGCTATGAACTTGAACTCCAAGATCTCTTTGTTCAGCAACACTCCCTAGGACCTTACCATTAAGTGCATAAATCCTGCAAAGATTTGCTTTCCCAAAATGCAGCACTTCGCATTTATTTTAATTAAACTCCATCTGCCACTTCTCAGCCCATTGGCCCATCTGGTCAATATCCTGTTGTAATCTGAGGTAACTCTCTTCGCTGTCCACTACACCTCCAATTTCGGTGTCATCTACAAACTTACCAACTGTACCTCTTATGCTCGCTTCCAAATCATTTATGTAAATGACAAAATGTAGAGGGCCCAGCACCGATCCTTGTGGTACTCCACTGGTCACAGGCCTCCAGTCTGAAAAACAACCCTCCACCACCACCCTCTGTCTTCTACCTTTGAACAAGTTCTGTATCCATATGGCTCGATCTCCCTGCATTCCATGAGATCTAACCGTGCTCATCAGTTTCCTATGTTTTTTTCTTTCTCCCGTCTGTGTTTCTCCACCATCTATTTACTGAGCTACGGAGGCAGTACAGCGTGCTCCGAGAAAAGGTTACTCATATATTAGAAACTGCAATGTAATAGATATTTGAATAACCTGTGGGTTTTCAGGCAGTTGCTCGGAGAACAGAATGAGGATGAGTGCAGAGACCGTTCCTTCGAGAACAAACTGAGAATGAATGCACAGATTTCAGTAGATTAGATTCCTGACAGTGTGGAAACAGGGCCTTCGGCCCAATACATCCACAACAATCCTCCGAAGAGTAATCCAAAAAGACATGTTTCCCTCTGACTAAATCACCTAACACTCTGGGAAATTTACCCTAATCTACAAATCTTTGGATTGTGGGAGGAATCCGGAGCAAACCCATGCAGACACGGGGACAATGCGCAAACTCCACACAGACAGTCGCCAGATGCTGGTTTTCGACCAAGTTCCCTGATGCTGAGAGGTAGCAGAGATAACCACTGCGCAACCGTAGTTTTTGTTACATAAATTGCAAAGCATTTGCACCAAATAGCGAGGGACACAGAGGCAAATGATTACATATAACCATCAGGTAGCCAGAGCAACAAGGTCATCAACGATGGATATCAATAATCCAGCAGAGATCATGTTGTGGACAGGCAGACATAAAAGGAAAGCTAGTCTCATAACTATGCTTTATACAAACACATAGACAGTGGTTGCAAACTTCAAAATCTTTACGTGGAATTAGAATCAATGGAAGAGAGAGTGAAGAGGGAACAGGTTGCAAACCCCGTAAGGTAAACAAAAAACTCTTTAAGAATTCAGCAGGTCGCACACTATGTGAGGACCGACAAATGCTGAGATCTTCAAGACTCAAATATTCTGCGGGAATCCCATGTGCAACAGAGCTCTTGCAGACAACCTTGTCTTATGTTTTTGCAAGTGATTTTCAGACGAACATATCGTAAAATTGACAGGGAAAAAATTCTGACAGAATCCTAAACCCACACCCAACAAACTGTGAACTCACCCCCTCGCTGTACTCCTTACAATGTACTGTGAACGTACCCCGGTTCTGTTACCTTAGTAAAAGCCTGTGCGTCCAGCCCCACTAAATTTCCCGAGCAATGGCTAATTTACCCATGCCCACTCTATTCCCCCGCAACAGTGCATGTACCGATTATCATCCTATTAAGCAAGCAATGGCCTGTTAACAAATTCCAACGCTAATCTTCGAGTAACATCCTGTCACACCTTGCCCACTCTGTTCCACTCGAAAAACATGGCACCACGCACAAGTGACGATGTCTGTGACGCCACCCCACTCTGTTCTGTGAGCGATATCCAGAGCAATCCCGCACTCTGTTTTCCTAGCAACTGCCTGTGAATCCAACATCAATCTGTTGTGCTAGAACGGCTTCTACACCTATTGCCACTCTGTGTGTCACGGTAGCTGCTTGTGAACCCATCCTCACTCTGTTCTCCGAACAGCAGCACTTGATCCCATCCACGCTTTTTTCCCCAAGTCAAGGTCTGTGAACCTATTCCCACCCTCGACTCCTGGCAACGGCCTATGAACCAATCGAAATTCTCTTCCCTGAGGAACAAGCTCTTAACCAATCGTCACGCTGTTACTCTAGCAAGAAACTGTGAGCCCATTCCTCATCTGTTCTCCCAGAAACGACCCATTTTCTGATGCTGACTTTGAGTGCGAGCAGCAGCTAAGGTAAGACAGTTTGTTTTAAAATTACTTACCGTTAGTGGGCAGCGGTGTTTTTTTTTCTCTTCTCAGAAAGAGCGGGAGCAGCAGGGGGAAGTGACGAAGACCAGAGGGGCAGCCGGGAAGGAAAGCAGTGAGTAGAAATACTCACCCTTCGACGCCAACGGTCACTTTCAATGCGAGCAGCAGCTAAGGTAAGACAGTTTGTTTTAAAATTACTTACCGGTAGCGGGCAGCGGTGTTTTTTTTTTCTCTCACAAAAAGAGCG
>NC_057717.1:45183566-45211957 GCF_004010195.1 Chiloscyllium plagiosum | reverse complement strand
TTTGAAGACATCCAGCACTTCCTCCTCTGTAATATGGACATTTTGCAAGGTGTCACCATCTATTTCCCTATATTCTATATCTTCCATATGCTTTTCCACAGTAAATACTGATGCAAAATATTCATTTAGTATCTCCCCCATTTTCTGCGGCTCCACACAAAGGCTGCCCTGCTGATCTTTGAGGGGCCCTTTTGTCCTTAATGTATTTGTAAAAATGCTTTGGATTTTCCTTAATTCTATTTGTCAAAGCTATCTAATGTCCCCTTTTTGCCCTCCTGATTTCTCTCTTAAATATACTCCTACTCCCTTTATACTCTAAGGATTCACTCGATCTATCCTGTCTATACCTGACATATGCTTCCTTCTTTTTCTCAACCAAACCCTCAATTTCTTTAGTCATCTAGCATTCCCTATACCTACCAGCCTTTCCTTTCACCCTAACAGGAATTTAAACTACAGAGAAACATCTGACTGGTTAGTAATTGATTCCGATTGGACAAAGTGTTATCATAGAGAAAGCAACTAGGAACATGAAATAACTCCCCAGAGTCTGGTATCCCATCACTAAGTCACTCTTTATTTACATGTGGAGTGTCCATGACACTGATCCAGCTCCCTCTGAATCAGCTCTCAGAGTGAACAGAATATTTGTTATTTGTCAGCCAGGGTTCCCAGATTAACATTCCCAATCAGGGAATTCATTCTATGAAGTCCAAATGGGTGATCTCATTACATTCACTATATCCCTCCCATCTGCGTCCAAGGCCATCGGCCAGTTCTTTTCTTTGTAGTTCCTTCTGAGGCATTTTAGCACAGGGTCACGTTCCTCCAGTTCTGCCTCTGGGCAGTGTGTAATACACAGCAGCTCGTCTCTTGCAACTGGACCATCTAGGAAGAAATTAATTCTTTTCTTCAGGTGGCAAAGGCGTCAAGGTGACAACATCTGCCATGTCCCTAAGATTCAGAAGTATCTTCAACATTTGACTCAGAGAGGCAAAACCTGCAGGTTCCAGAAGAGTCAGAAAGGCTGTCGAGAAACTAGACTCATCTTGCTCCCACACCATTTGCAAGATCGCAGCTTTCACATTGTCCACATTCTTATTCAGGACCGTTGCACTTACCCGAACTTTATACGTCCCCACTGGATCTGACCTTGTGCTGACCATGCTTCCACTCATTCAGGGCCATTACTGTGGTTCATACACCAAAACTTTGTGCCCTGTAGTAAACTGTCTCTCTTATTTAGCAGAGTTTTGTGTTCTGCATTGATGTTCCTGATGCCATTCCACCCTCCTCACCCCCAAGGTCCAGAAAGATCAGATTTAACCAGTTGTGGAGTCTTCTCCCCATTAGCAACTCTGCTGGATCTATCCCTATAGTTGCATAAGGGATGGTCCTATAATCAAATAGGAAACAGGATGTGGCAGGTTACAGCGGGATATAGATAAGCTGCAGAACTGGGCAGAAAGGTGGCAAATGGCGTTCAATGTAGCTAAGTGTGAGGTGATTCACTTCGGGAAGAATAACAAAACGATGGGGTACTGGGCTAATGGTCGGATACTTGGTAGTGTGGATGAGCAGAGGGATCTTGGTGTCCATGTACACAGATCTTTGAAAGTTGCCACCCAGGTAAATAGTGCGGTTAAGAAGGCATATGGCGTACTGGCTTTTATTGGTAGAGGAATTGAGTTCTGGAGTACTGAGGTCATGTTGCAGTTGTATAAGACTTTGGTGCGGCCACATCTGGAGTATTGTGTGCAGTTTTGGTCGCCATACTATCGGAAGGATGTGGAGGCACTGGAACGGGTGCAGAGGGGAGGATGTTGCCTGGTATGGTAGGAAGATTGTATGAGGAAAGGCTGAGGCACTTGTGGTTGTTTTCATTGGAGAAAAGAAGGTTTAGGGGTGACTTGATAGAGGTGTATAAGATGATTAGGGGTTTAGATAGGGTTGACCGTGAGAACCTTTTTCCATGTATGGAGTCAGCTATTACGAGGGGGTATAGCTTTAAATTAAGGGGTGGTAGGTATAGGGCAGATGTTAGGGGTAGGTTCTTTACTCAGCGAGTCGTGAGTTCATGGAATGCCCTGCCAGTAGCAGTGGTGGACTCTCCCTCATTATGGGCATTTAAGCGGGCATTGGATAAGCATATGGAGGATAGTGGGCTAGTGTAGGTTAGGTGGGCTTGGAACGGCGCAACATCGAGGGCCGTAGGGCCTGTACTGCGCTGTATTCTTCTATGTTCTATGTTCTGTATCTATATCAACGACGTAATTCAACTTCTAAAGGTAAGGCAGTATTTCATATTGATTAGTATAAATGTTCATGATGCTTCGGCTGTGGCTGTGAGAGCACTGAATCTGAATGAATAGACTACCAGGGAAGATCTCTATTTCTATCTCCCTGGACACTGTCTCATTCAACACTGCATTCTTCCTCGTTCTGCATGTAACCCCCTCGATTCTGTCTTGGTCTTGTTACCATTGGTTTTTAATACCCAGGTTATCCAAATATCTATTACATTGCAGTTTCTAATATATGAGAACCATTCTCTCGGAGCCGCTGTACTGCCTCCGTAGCTCAGTAAATGGATTGTGGAGGAACACAGACGGGAGAAAGAAAACATGCTTCCGCTTTTTGTTGTAACTAGACTCTCGTGTTGAAATCTGGAAAGGGACCAAGTAAGCCAGTTGGGCGAAATACTACTTTCTGTGTGGTCTATCCTGAGGCCTCGGTCACTCTTGGCCGGTTTTGACTATGTATTTCCCTCTGTTAGTGAAAATAAGGTTCTTATCAACGAGGGGACGTGAACACAGGTTTTCCATTTCAGACTTTAGTCGAGATTTGTTGTGCAGTTTGAAAGTAAGACATTACAGGATAATAGCGTTGGGATGAGCACTTGAAACAACGGAGCAGACAAGGCAGCAGGCCAAGTGCTAGAAACTTGGACAGTAGTACTCTTTCTATACAGGAACAACTCGATGACTCGATTAAAATTATCTCCTGATTTAAAAAAGGCCAAAATCTGCTGCATTAAGAAACAGTCCAACAATCGCAAGGCAGCACTGCTGATCTCGTGATTAAGATAAGATACATGCAACGTCGCGGCCGGGATTTGATCCTCAGTCAAGTAATCAGGATTTATTATTCCTGACAGTGACAACAACAAGGGGCAGAACAGCTCTGACGGGAATCATTTTAATGTCTTGGATACATTCGTGCCCCAGAACATCAGTGTCAATGTCCCTGCTTCTGAAAGAAGGGAAAGATGCATTGACTGCCTCTGCACAGTCGGACAGTTCCCCTTTCATTCCCCTTTGATTAGCCGTCCAAGAGTATTTTTCAAGATTCGACAATTTGAAACTGGTCTCTATTTATTTGTTTCCTTTCCATTTTCGTGCGCCACAGTGATTGGATTGGTGGGTTTGAAAATATTAAGGTGCCTATGAGCAGCATGTGAGACTATTTCATCTTCCCCTCGGCTAACAGCGTCGCCTTATTGACCCTGATGTTTTCGGGAACATATACAATAGGAGACATTTATCGCTATTTTACTAAGCACCACAAAATAATCCCAAACAAGATAAAGTCCTTTCAAATGTTATGGCTTTCAAGTGTTCTGAAAATGATTTTCTGAGAGATATTTAGAAAACTAACTCCGGAAATGGATAAACTATTTGCCGCATAAGATGCTTCTCATGAACAAGTCAGTTCTCTTTGTCTACTTGTGGAATTGTAGTGATCACTTTAGTACTTTTATGACCACACAAACGCCCTGACGAAAAACTATTCTGTCAAACGACATGATTACGACATAGTCGATCGATTCCCTGCAGTAAATCTTCGCAGACGACAACACTTGTATTTGGACAATAGATTGAAGGTGGATATGAGTTCATATCGATAATTCAGACATGCCAGCATTGTAAACATTCTGGTACAGACCAATGTTGTGGAATTATTAATGAGGAAAAATTCTCGTACCAGCAAATAAAGAATTCAAATCACGAAAGTGAAAAATATGAAACGAATTCATAAGCATTTTATGCAATTCATCCCTTTTTCACGTTCAGCTATATGAGAAAGTTGGAACTCTAAAACATTGCTTTTGTTTCTCTCATCTGAGATCGTCCACCATAAGTTGTTTTTTTGCACAAGTTATCTTCATAATTAGGACATTTCCTTGGAATGAGTCCCCCCTCATTCCACTAACATGTGTCCTGCTTCACCTTAAAATAGCTGAGTAACATTTCCCCCAGCCTGATGACCCATTTCTCCATGCTCCATGTCTCCTGAAACTGCTCCAGGCATAGTTAGAACTCCCAGCCAGATGTTCAATTACTCCCTGCTCCATGTCAATGGAAGCTGCTCCAAGAGTGGTTGGAGCTCCCAGCCTTGGCCTTTCACGACTCTCTATACGTTCACAGATGAACTGCATGCTCACCAATTGCATCACTGGAGCCTCAGAGTGGTTCCGCGCATTCATTTCCATTTCCATTTCCGTTTCGATCTTCGCGACTGTGCCACTCAGTTTCTCTGAGTGACCCGGAAACTGGGATTGTAAGAGCATCTACAGCAGTGGGTACTGGATTGTTCGGGGAAATGGTGAAATAACTGATATTAAACTACATTCCTATTCTTACATGCATTTCAAAAATATCATGCGCTATTGTCTGAGCCTTTGGTGTTTTTTTCAGAAATCTATCAACCTCAGTCTTTAACTTACTCAATGATGGAAACTCCACAGCATGTGGGGACATCGACGTTAAAGGTTCAGCCCTTCTGTGTCCCCACATCTCAGTCCAGTTTTATAGTGTTCCTTATTTGTTCATGACGCTGTTTCTGACATATCCTCTGCAACTGTAATAATTAATGTTTTTAAAGTGTGTTGGTTTGCGTGACACCACCATCGTGTTCAGTATTCAGTGGTCAGTATTTTGGTTTGTGTCCGCATCAACACTTTTACAATCCAAGTCACAGCAGGGAATATGTTTTTTTTTCCATTTTACTCCATGTGACACGTGCGAACCAAACGCAGTGAGAAATTAATTATTTTCAAATGGAAATATTATCTAAGGTGATGAGTTTGTTCCTTCAAGCCCTACAGTCTCACATTTCTGCGCGTCATACATCAGGAATCGAAAACCCCACCATTGTCAGATTTTTTTTTTCTTACTCCCACAATCTTTAACATTCCTTTACATCATTCTTCCCAATTCCTTGAGGCACTGCACAAGTGAATACTCACTTTGACATTGACACCGTTCAGTCCGTGCTGCTGCGGTCTCTGTTGCTCGGTGAACGTTCCTCAATCTCACCATCGTGACATTTAAACCAGCCGATCTATTTCGATGCCACGGTTCTGAGATCATCGCTCATGTAGCGATTTTCACTGACTGGACCAGAGATTCTTGGGGCATTAGGTTCAGGAAAATCCAAAGATGCACAGGTTAGGTGACGATTTGGAGATGCAGTTATTGGAATGGGATGTACAAAGCTAAAAATCACACAACATCAGGTTATAGTCCAAAAAGTTTAATTGGAAGCACTAGCTTCTGGAGCGTCGCTCCTTCATCAGGTTGTTGTAGGAGCGGCGCTCGAAATCTAGTGCTTCCAATTAAACCTGTTGGACTGAAACCTGGTGTTGTATGATTTTTAACAGTTTAGGTGAATTGGCCTGGCGAAATTACCTATCCTTTTCAGATATCGTGTACATTAGGTGCATTAATTAGGGACAATTATTGGATAATTGGGAAGGGGATTGCGTCTGGGAGGGTTACTCTTCGGAGGATCGGTGTTGACCTGCTGGGCCAAACGGTCTAAGTCCACACTGTAAGGATTCTATGATTTTATGAAAAGGACATAGGGCAGTATTGAGCAAAACCAATTTTATTGGAAACTTTTCTGTGGTTTCTGATTCATTTATATCATTTGTTCGTTTGGCTCCAGTTAGAATATTGTGAGCAGTTCTGCAATTCACATCACAGCAGGAATGTGATAGCACTGGGAGCCGTGCAGAAGAGATTTATCAGGACATTGTATAATTGAATAGCTTCATTTACGAAGAGAGTTTAGGCAGGCTGGGATTGTTTTTCTTCGCGCAGAGGGGATTGGAAGGATAGAAGATTGAGGTGTACAAAATAATGAGGTAGAGTGAAAGAAACGTCTCTCGTTGATGAAGAGACCAATCATCGGGGAGCATAGATCTAAATTAAGAGGCAGAAATGTTTGTGTAACATTTTCAGGTATTGTGTTTGGAAACCGGAACTCACATCAAGGGTCAGAAGCCTTCCTAACTTAAACAACTGTTCAGATGTGAATTTGTGATGCCAGATTATACAGGACTATCGGGTAACTGATTTAAACAAGAAGTTACGATACTTAAGTGGTTATTATTGTTCAGTACCAACACAGGAACTGAGGGAAACGTTTCTGCAAAGAAGTCCTGGGTCGTACCTCTGTCCGTTACCACGCCAATCAGTGGTTTACTTCCCCATGGGGAAAAGCGTTTGCCTTTTGGGGCAACTCTGTGGTGAACGCTGTTGTATCTGAGCGCCAGGAACCGGGATTCGAATTCAATCTTGAGAGACTAACTGTGTAGAGGTTGCACGTTCTCCTACGTGGGTTCCCTCCAGCTAACCCGGTTTCGTCACTCTGTCTAAAGACATGCATGTTAGATTGATACTAATTAAACCCCAAAAGAAAGGTAAGTGCTGCAAATCAGAGGCAAAATTAAGAATTACCGCACAAGAGAATTCGGAGTTAACGTTTTGGGTTGAGGTAGCCTTCCTCCGGACAGCTTTCTACTGAAGCTTTGACAATGCTTTCTCTCCACTGACGCTGTCAAACCGCAGAGCTGTCCTAGTAATTTCTATTTTTGTTGGTGAATACTCAATGCGGTTTTGAAAAGAATGGGTAAAGGATTGTGTTGTTCTTCGGCGGCGCAATGCAGATTCAATGGGTCAAGCTCTCTTTGTCTGCACTGTCGGGATTCTAAAGTCTTTGAGTCTGTGAGCTTTTGTCTTTTGTTTTGTTTTCTTTGAAATCCCACCAAAATGTGAATTGCAGAAATGCACACAGTATTCTACCTATAGCTGAATGAACAAACGAGATATGTTTAGGATTTGGAAATAGTACACTTCGTTCCCAAGTTCGGGTTATTACTACCAGTCCTTACATGATTGAATGGACATGTCACAGAAAGGGCAGTGCTTCTGAATCAGCATGGGGAAGGACTGCAGCTCCCGTGGACAAAGTGTCAGTGTCCATGAGATTTGCAAGCTGCACCTCGTGCCCATGTTGGAATGAAAAGCATTTCGTAGATTTGGTTCAGATTGAAATGTTTACTGGAAGCAGGAACCAGTGGAAGATATTCATTCTACCCAAGTTTCCAATATCCGATATCCAATCTCAGTGAATACCACCTTTTGCCCATACAATGCAGGAAGCCTTCTCTCCGGACTCCCTGGTCCAATATTCCTTGAATCCTAGCACTTCCCTACACAGCATCAATCTGTGAAATCACATAAGACATAATACCTGTCAGTTTACAATAACTCTCATCACTGTCCAAGGTTCCAGACCGATCTTCCAGTGATTTATCTGCACTTGCCTCAACATAGGCTTTATGCACCTCTCACAATGTGATCTCTCTACACTGGGGAGACGAAAACAGAGTGGGAAAGCAATTTGGGAACACCTATATTCTGTCTGAGAATAAAAATGACCCGAAGCTTCCAGGTTCCAGACACTTGAACAACTCACTGCGTTCCCATGCCATCATTTCAGTCTCCAGGCTGCTGCAGTTCTCCCGCAATGTGAAGCACAAGCTGGAAGAGCAGCACCTCATTTTCCACCCAGAGACCATTCAGTCTTCAGTACGCAAAATCGAGTTCATTCATTTGAGAACCTAACGCCTTCTTTCACCTTCCTGATCCACCCGCACATCTCATCAGTTGCGAAGATGGATTGCTGGACTCGAAACGGTATCTCTCCTTTCTCCGCATAGATGTAGAAGATTTTGTTCAGACAATTCTGCTTTTCTTCAGAGAACTTTGTTCCGTTCTGCAGGAATCGTCTGCTTTCAGGAGAGGGTGTTCAGAGGAGAACGTAGATGTTGCCTCGGCTGTAACATTCCTGATGAGAAGATAGAAGATGTAGGCTGGCGCTGTTTATCTGAGCGCAGAGAAGGCTGATTGAGTAACCGGCACATATTGTGAAGAGGGTAGATATCTGTGACAGGGACAAACGTGTTAAAGGAAGGATTAATGAGCAGGGATACAGATTAAAAGGAAGAAAGAGGAGGTTTAGAGAAGATTTAGCAATAATGCTTTCACCAGTGTTTGCTGTTGATATGGAATTCACTGACTGAAGGTGGTATTGCTCAGTCAACAGAATATTTCAGCTGTATGTAGTCGAGCACTTGAAGAGTCAGCGCACACGTGGATAAGACCAAGTATTGGAAAGTCGGGAAGAGCAAACTGATATTGGGTGGGAGCCCGGAACACAATGTGTGAAGGGCAAATTTGTGTGCCGTAATAGGGTAGCTGGTTTTGCTCTGTGGCGCAAGGGAAAGCGGTTTTTGAAATCTGCATCATTGTTAAGGTTTTCTTTCAAAGTCAATAGGTTCCACTCCCACCAGAGTCGGGTTTTAGCTCATGGTTTGAAATGTGATCAGACTTGCATCGCTTGACCACCTGCAAGATTCGTGCAGAAACCCAACTGTCTCGAAACACAACATTTCCCTCCCACAGATGCATATTTTCGATTTCTGTTTAAGGTAGAGCTCGATACGTGTCTGCTACGCAGTCGGTAACAGGATAATGTGCATTGGTTGGAAAAAGACATTGAGCAGTTTGGTCAGCCATGACGATATCGAATGGCAGGGCCTTTTGGGTGAATAGCCTCCTCGCTTTCCTCTCTGTCTGGGCTGTTTCTGTCAGAGGGTTTTAAAAAATAAAGTAATGAGGACAATGTGAATCTACTCCACGGAATATTAAGGTTCTCACCGTAACCTCGCCAGTCTTCCAACTGGAATAGACATCTGCTTTTGCAGCTTTGGATCAGACAGTGAAGGATTCCCACTGGCACTCTGTGAGACTGCATGCTCATTCACACCTGTTCCCAATTGGACACATGGAACAAATGACCGCGTGGATATTGGGGAATCAGGGAGAAATTTCCAATTTGCTGGTCTGGAGTTCCTGCAATTGTAATGAACATGAATTTCTGCCATTCTGAATCTTACTCTGGATTCTTGGCTACTTTGCAATTTAAATTCAAAATCAATTTACTTTGCGAAGCATTCTATATCTTCAATATTCATAAAAGCATTGCACTGAGCACTTGTGTATAGTAATGGTGAAGATTATTGACGGTGGCCATCGTGTGGATCATGTTGACTGGAAAGGCTTTCCAAAGGAAGTTGGTGAAGTGTCAGTGAATCGAATTCTGCAGCGAATTGAAGCCGATGGAATGAAAAGGCCCATGACAGTGGAGACATAATATTGTCTGTAATCAACACAGGACTTATTATCAAAAAAAGTATTTTTTCACAACATTTTTCTCTATCCTTTTCCTGAACCTGATTCTCCATAATCGATGGTCCATTGTTAGGCTAATTACCTCTGCATTAGATTTCATTTCCGAATCACAGAAAAAATTGTGTAATTGGATTGAAGGGCCGAGTGGTAAAGTCAGGACCCATGACAGACTGTCTGTCCGTGGCGCGAATGGCTCAATTAGAAAGTGAGTGGCACCTATATAAACTATAGAAGTGCGGGAACTGCTGAGATTTTGAGTTCGATTTTCACCCGGAGCAGTTTATACTGACAGTGACCAGAGATTACTGTAACATCAGGTTGAGGAACAGTTTGAACATAGAACATTGCAGTGCAACACAGGCCCTTTGGCACCCGATGTTGTCCCGACTTGTGATACAAATCTTAAGTCCATCTTAGCTACCTTTTTCCAGTGCAATCTACGGGTTTATCCAAAGATTATTTAAATGCCCTCAAAGTTGCTGCGTTTACGATTGTTGAAGGCAAGGCGTTCCACACCCTTACCACTGTCTGAGTAAAGAACCTCCCACTGACATCAGACCTGTAGCTATCACCACTGAATTTAAAGCTATGCCCCCTTCTGCTGGACATCTCCATGCGATGAAAAAAGGCCTTCAATCTCCAACTTACTGAAACTTGTGATGCTTTTTTATGTCTCTATTAAGTCACCTCTCAAAGTTCTTCTCTGAGCAAGAACAGTCTCAAATCCCTCAGCATTTCCTCATAAGACCTCTGCACTATACCAAGCAACATCCTACTAAATCTCCTCTGCACTCTTTCCAATGCTTCCACATCGGGCCGATAATACTGAGACCAGAACTGTATGCAATACTCGAAGTGCGGCCAAACCAGAAGACTTCTAGAGCTGCAACTTGACCTCTTGCCTTCGAAATTCAATCCCTCTACCAATAAAACCCAACACACACTCCTTCGAAACAAAGCTATCAACCTTGGTGGCAACTTTCAGTAGCACTTCCTACAAATGAACCTCAAATCCATCTAATCTAATAGGTTGTGTCTCAATGTTTTTATCGACAACAATGTCTTTTTCATGTGTAATACTGAAGGAACGTTTTCCTTGAGCGCCTCCCCTATCCTCAGACACCACACACAATTTCATACTTCTGTCCATAACTGGCCCTAATCTTACCTTCGTCACTCTTACCTTTATTCATGACATGCCAATCGAAAGCTTAGGTTGTTCATTAATTCTACTTGCCAAAGACTTCTCACGTCCCTTCCTGGCTCTCCTAACCTATCTCTTTCGGCCCACTCTGGCTAACCGTTAACTATCAAGCACCCTTACTGAGCCCTCAGGTCTCATCCTTACATAAGACTCGTTCTTCGTCTGGACTAGAGATTCAACTGATTTGGGAAACCAGAGCTCGCTTTCTTGACCACTACGCCCCTGCCTGGAGCACACATAATAATCAAGGACAAGCAATAGCTGTTCCTTGAGCAAGCTACAAAGCTGAATTTCGCTCATCCCCAGCATTTTCATTCCCCAAACTATGCATCCTATATTTTGCCGGATCGCATCATAATTGCCTTTCCTCCAGTTGTAACACTTGCCCTGTGGTATAGGCCTATCCTTATCCATCACTAAACTAAATATAAACGGATTGTGTTCACGATCATCAAAGTGCTCACTTAACTCCAAATCTAACACCTGGCCTGGTTCTTTACAAAGTACCAAAACCAATTTGACCTCGCCTCTTTTGGCCTATGTACTTATTGTTTCACGAAACCCTCCTCTACACATTGGGCAAAAACTGACCCATCTAATGTACTCGAACTATAGCGTTTCCAGCCAATATTAGGAAAGTTAAAGTTCCCCTTACAACTGCCCTGTCACTTTCGCTCCTCTCCAGAATCATCTTTGCAATCCTTTCCTCCACATCTTTGGATCATTTCGGTGTCCCATCGAAAACACAGAATCTAGTGACCTCTCCTTTCCTGATTCTGATCTCATACCATATTGGCTAAGTAGAAAACTCCTCAGCAAACAATTGTTCTGCCACCGTAATACTGTGCTTGACTAACAATGCCACATATATTCCACTGTTACTACCTTCCTTGTTCTTAATGAAATTTCTAAATCCCGGAACCTTCAACAACCATTCCTTTGCTTGTTGTATCCATATCTCAAAATGAACACAACGTCGAAATCCCCGGTACCAACCCATGCAACACGTTCATCCACCGTATTCTGCAAGCTCCTGGGTTGGTGTAGACAAACCACCTTGCTGCTTGCTAGTGCACTCTTGGGACCTCGAATCCTAATTTATGACCTCACATAACCTCCTGTAAAATGACGCTGCAATTCATGTTCCCTCTCCACTGCTGAATTCGTTTAACCCCTCCCGAAGGTCATTGGCAAATTCCAAGCCTCCCCCCATCCCCCGAATATTGGTACTGCTATGGTTGAGGTGAAGACCATCATATGTGTAGAAGCGCCATCTAGCCTAGAATGAGCCACAATTATGCATGCATCAGAACCGCTCCGTCCTGCAAAGTCCCAGTAGCCACCTGTTCAACTCCTCTGTCCCTATTCCTCGCTTCACTAGCGCATAGCATGGGCAAGAAATAAGAGATAACAACTCTTTGTGTTCTGGCTCTAAGTTTCCACCCTAGCTCCCGGAATTTTTGCCTTACACCCCCATCAGTTTTTTCCTACCCATGTTGGAGGTACAAATGAGGACCACAACTTAGGGCTGCTCCCCTACCCCAAAAACGATCCAAGACCTCACGAATGCTGACACCTGAGAGGCAACACACCAGCACGAGTCTCTCTCATTCCCACAGAATCTCCTAGCTATGGAATCCCCAACGACTAACGCTCTACTACTCCTCTCTCCCCTTCCCTTCTGAGTAACAGCGACAAAATCTGTGCCAGGTACTTGTACTCCGTGGCGTACTCCTGCTAAATTATCTCCCCAACAGTATCCTTAAAAAGATATAGTTGTTATTGAAGGGAACAGTCACAGGAGATCCCTGTACTGCCTTTCGGTCCCCCTTTCCTCCCCTGTCTGTAACTCATCTATCTTTCCCTGTACTTGAGTTGTTACTGTCTCCCGGTAACTACTCTCAATTATTCCCTTAGCCTCGCGAATGATCCAAACTCCAGCTCCAGTTCCAAAAACACTCTTTACAAGGAGCTAGAGTTGTGTGCACTTCATGCAGATGCAGATAGCAGAGACACTAGTACTGACACTTATCTTCCTCATTCTACAGGACGAACATTCAAGTCCCTACAATGCATCCCAATTGTTCTGATTTCCTCGACAGACTATACACATACAAAAAAGATGCAAAACAACGTTGAGTAAAGCAACATTTATTCGAGAAGTCCAGTTTCTGATTTTGTGAAGTGTTCTGTCCTTGGGAAACACCTCAATGATGAAGGAACAGCTACAAATACTCCCGAGGTAATTATCCATCTGTGGATAGAGAAACAAAGTTGACGCTTGAGCTCGATGTCTTTTCTCATATCAGTGATGCTGAGTTGGGTTAAATTTTAGGAAAGGCTGTTTCGGTCCTTTCATAATATTGCATTTGCTGCAAACTCCCCTCGCACAGTTCGTTAAACCAATGCAAAAGGAATTTGATTTATCTTTAGGATTGTTTGAATGTTCTTGGAAAAACTGATATCGAAATTATAAAGTTTGTTTAGAGTACTGCGTGAAGATCAGGGGTTTTAAGCAGAAGTAATTTTCGAGTCTTTTCACTTGATTTCATGGGCGGAGATCAGTGATGACTGCAGCGAAGTGTTCAAGGTAACAGGTGACAGCAATAATAGTGTGTCACATCGAAAGATGAATTCCCAATCACTGTTGTATCATTTCCCTTAACGGGATGTTAGTGTCACCATAGTCTTTTGGATAAGGTGATTTTGGAGACTGGGATGCTTATGGAAACTTAAGACCGTGCGAAAATTAATCCCACAACATCGAAAGATGAATTCCCTATCACTGTTGTATCATTTCCCTTTAACGGGATGTTAGTGTCACCATAGTCTTTTGGATAAGGTGATTTTGGAGACTGGGATGCTTATGGAAACTTAAGACCGTGCGAAAATTAATCCCACATTGTTGCTGTGACTTTGTATCATAATCAAGATAGGCAGCAGAATGAACTAACCGGTTTCCCTTTAACACAGCTAAAACAAACAGCTCAGATCTTTTAAAATTTATATTAATTCACATGAAACAAGCTATTACACCTTTCAAAACAACCAGCTCTTTTATACATTTGCAGTTGCAAGTGTTATGCGATTTCTTTACAATTAAAGTTAAGCAATTAGAAAGTGCACCACTTACGCCTTCCTATCCCGGCAGCCCAGACTTTCTGTCCATATTAAATCCTTGTGTGTCTGCACGCGGTTTTCAAATATTCAGGAATCTGCTTCTGAAACGATTTTTTTCTATGAAAAATAAATCATTCCCGAAATCAATAAAATCTGGGCCCCAAACTTTCCTTGATCACTGATTGCTGGTTCTGAACCTCTAAACTCTATTTATCGACCTTTCCAATTGAGGGAATTTCCCTCCTATTCACTCTCACTATATGCACACCATCTGGTAAACCTGCATGAGGACACAACTCAGTCTTTCTTGTTTTCACTCCACCTGATCTATTCATTTGTCCCACAACTCCATTTAATTCCGCCTTATATTTTGTAAAGGCTTTATCTTCCAGTAAACCCAATTGGCTTGCTTTTCAATGTTTTTGTATTCATGTAAACACTGCCCTTACCTTCCTAACATCTTTATATTCCAGTAAATGCCCTCCCTGCCTTTTATCATGTCTTCATATCCCAGCAAATTCCCGCTTGAGAAAGAATATTGGGTCCAATTCAACACCTGAGAACTCGCTGTCATGCTGTACAATTTCCATACCAGGTTAACGAAAGTGGGGGCTATTTTAGTCACAACTGAATCGGTTGGTGACTGTTTTTCATGACTTTTCGTCTCTCTCTTAATATGTGCTAAAATAATACAATGCGGGATCACAGAATGACTACAATGCACAAAGAAGTAATTTTCTGCAACAAATCCACAGAGACCCTCCGAAGGTTAATGCTCCCAGACCCATTCCCCCACACAATTATTCTACATTTGCCCCTGAATACTGCACTTACCAACATTCTACCCAGGCTGGAATCAAACTGTGGGGGGGAGTAGTCTTTGACACTGTTAAGCAGCAGGACTCACTACTGAGCCACCGTGACACCCTGCAGCAATATTGCAAGAGGAATACAGAAGCGTGTGAATTGACACAAAAAACTTGTCACTGAGACATTCTTTATTTTTGTTCAGATCATGTGAGCAGTGTGTCACAGTGGGAGTGCGCTGGATCTAAAATTCTGGGGGGGAAAGTGAGGGCTGCAGATGCTGGAGATCATAGCTGAAAATGTGTTGCTGGAACAGTGCAGCAGGTCAGGCAGCATCCAAGGAACAGGAGAATCGACGTTTCGGGCATAAGCCCTTCTTCAGAAATGAGGAAAGTGTGTCCTGAAGAAGGGCTTATGCCCGACACGTCGATTCTCCTGTCTTGGATGCTGCCTGACCTGCTGCGCTTTTCCAGCAACACATTTTCAGCCAAATTCCTAGAGGTCAGTTCATACTCTGGGAAATGTACTCTTCTGTTTATCATTTCACTGACACCGGGAGAACTATCTGCTACTCTATAAAATTAACTCATCTGTTCTAACAAGCAAGACAAACCGCCTCAGCTGTTTGGTGTCACCAGTAAATAATTCAATCTATCAACTGTTATTCTTGAACACGGCCAAGTTGTCCCTTTTCGGCAGAAGAGGTGTCAAGATGATGGCCTGAAATACTTCTAACTGTTCCCTGTCACTCTGGGATGATATGAGTGGTATAATGTAGTCTCTGAGCTAGTAACAACGTGAGGAAGTTTATCCAAATCAGCTGTTGTCTGTCTGTGCTACAGGACTGACTGCAGTAACACTCCACGCTGATTCAGACAGAAGCACAGCAGCATCCACCCTGTGGTTTCGAGAAGGACACAGATACAGTTCTCAATTACTGGAAGGGATTTACTCTTTCGAAGAGGCTCTGCATCTCTCTCTCTGTCTCAGATGGTGTAAATTGGACGAGTTACTTGACGGCATTTTAGTTCTTGGGTTTGCTACGATATCCCTTTTGCTCACCCTTGCACATTTTCCGAACGTCCCTCTCCCACCACTCCTCCAACCCCTGCAAAAGACTCTGGTACACAAGGAGCTGAAGAGTACATTCGAGTTTCTCGTCCCACTCTTTGCCTGCCAGTGGAAGATGGGCTAGTCGAGCCGCCAATGAAGAGAGCACAGTTCCATGGGAAGAGGCTATGACAGCCTCCTGGGCGCAGGCAGTCAAAATGGGAAGAAGCTGTTATCCAAACTCAGTGCCGATTTCAGTCCCCGCAGCATGGTAAATATCCTTAGTTTACAAGAAAGCTGAGCAGGTTTAATGTTTGCATAGAATGTTCCACTAGTATGCACGGGTGGGGGAGACAAGCTCGAATGTGCTCCATCTCCCTGTCAACCAGAGTCTTGCGCAGGGGTTGTGGGAGTCGAGGGAGTGGGAGGTCTGGAAAATGATGCGGCATGGTGGTTCAGTGGTTAGCACTGCTGCCTCACAGCACCAGCGTCTGTGTAGAATTTGTACATTCATACCGTGTATGCGTGGGTTTCCTCTGGATGCACTGGTATCCTCCCACAATCCAAAGATGTGCAGGTCAGGTGAATTGGCTATTCTAAATTCTCCATAGTGTTACGTGTATTAGTCAGAAAGGGTGGGTTACTCTTCAGAGGGTCGCTGTGGACTAGTTAGGCCGAAGCGCCTGTTTCCACACTATAGGGAATGTAATTTACAACAGCCATGGTGTTGTCTAATTGGTGTGGCGTTTCGCATCGAGTTCAATTTTTCACTGAGGAAATATGATTCTGACGAAATCTAGGCCAATTCAAGATACAGAAGCTCGAACACACGGACCAGCAGGTTCATGACGACCTTCTTCCCTGGTGTCATTTGACTGTTGAATGAATTCTATCCCCTCCAATCATGTTGATCATTCCAAGAGTACATCTTGTGAGGAGTAACCTGAATACCTTACTCTGTCCAAGTTTTTCTTCTCATCCAATGAACTGTATGTCCTTGACTGCAATGGTCTGCTTGAAACTGCTTGGAAGTGCTACGTTGCTAGGTAGCAGAGTGACACAGCGGGAGCGTGCTAATTCATAACCCCTTGGTTGATGGATCAACGTTGTCTTGTGTGAATATATCCATGTGCGTGTCACATGAAGTAGTGCTTTGTTCTGCGCCTTACCTTTCAGTCAGCTTTCTGCTTCCCGTAAGTCCCTATATCTGAATTAAATAGTTCATATTGATACACTAGCTACATTTACACAGGGGAAGTGACATGCTTCTTCACGTCTGAATGGTGTTCTACTCTTCACTATCGATTGCTTTGAACTGAATCATAAAATCTCTTCTCTGGGATTAGAAAGAAATGATGAAATTAAAACACATTGCTTGCACTTTTGTCCATTCCCTACAGTAGTTTCCCACGCTGGCACAGACGTGAGTGACAAGATGATCAGCAACACAAAATAGACACAAGACCCTAATGTTTGGAAAGTTCTCACCGATTGGGAATATCCTTTGAGAGATAAAAGCAACAGAGCGTAGCCATAAATTGAATAGGATGAAAGGCTTCTGTCTGCGCGGGAATGACTCTACATGTTTATGCAGTCGCTCTCCCTGTCTCTGGGCCACAGGCTGAGGGAGAAACGATGGCTCGTTTTTAATCCTTCCTTCTGCGTTACACAGTGTGCAGCCCCGCAGATCAGCATCGGATGGATGAATCTCAGTGAATGAGGGTTAACTCGGATTCACCTTATCTGGGACATTTGAGGCTCAGGTGTTAACTTCTGTCCGGTCGCAGCAAATAAACTGACGCCCACTTTGCAAAAGGCTTTCTGCAGGATTTCTGTGTGAAGAAAATGCTGCGCACAGGATTATCCATATTATTGTACCCGAGGGAAGAGTCTCCGGTGTCCATTTCTTTTTCCCGTCAGATCAGGGCCTTTCTATTCTTCGGACAACAGACGTTTGAAGGAAATCCATTTCCTGCATCATCGCCTAACTGACTTCTCCCACCCCAAGTAATTGAGAGGGAGCAGATGAGCGAATTGGCTCTGCCCGCCCCAAACACTGCTTGCAAATAGAAACAAAATGGTTTAATGAACCGCCAGTGGACACAGCCCAGTGCTCGGGGACGGGACAAACAGCAACTTTCCGGAATCAGGAGGGGCAGGCTAAGATGGGAATGCTCTGGAAACTCTTTGCTATACTTTTTTTGCTGGATCACTGTGGAATTTATTTCACGCTGAGCAATTTCAGCAGTATGCTTTGCGGCTTTTCTCTGGTTCATATGTCTCGGGATCTGATTCTCGCTTGGGGCCATATACAATGGATATCTGTGAAAGACACAATGCCAATGAGCCCTCGCTTCCAATCATGACTGTGGCAACATATGCCCGGTACATTTTCGCAGAAAGCTACTTTGAGATCAGCCTGCCTGAACTAGGGATCGGGTAAGACTACTATTATAGTGAAGACGTCAAAGGGAAATGCTTGTTCAAAATGAAAACGTGTTTCAGATTGCTCACCTGCGCAATCCATCTTTCAATGAATCTCCAGCTGCGTCATTGTTTGGAGATTGCGCTGAACAGTGTTTCACCCTGCACTCCCGCCGCCTTCCTTGCAGACTTACCGGAGCATACTGTCTCTTGACTCACGTTATTTTATTATTAACGGCTTTCCATTTTCCAGCCTTTTACCTGTAAAAATCCCTCCCAAATCAATTTTTGAAAGTTGTTGGCTCATACCTTGAAAATTGGCCTTTCTCTAATTTAGAACTTTAACTTTTCGATCCAGTCTATCCATTTTCGTTACTATTTTAAAACTAATAGAATTATGGTCACTGGCCCCACAGTCCTCCTCCACTGGAATGTCCTGATAGATTGAAGAATAAAACTGAGTGTCCATAGATTAAGGTGGAAAATATCAGCACAAAGTCGTAAACACCGAGGTGTCACCAACTGGACGAAGCAGCTGCACAGAGGTAGGCGGCTGTATGTTTATATCTCAGGATAATCAGTTTGTGTTTCACTTCTCACACCGGAGGAGCTGAACATTTTTCCAATCAATGGGCAAACCGCATCCGTGAAACATTGCTCACAAATACAACGGACAGCAAAATTTCACATGATCGAAAGAAACCAGAAAGAAGATTTTCATCAATTAACATCCACAGAGAACAAACTCCGTTACGATCTAAAAGCAACGAAGATGAACTTTCGTTAAGATTGTGTACGTGACACAATGTAAATATGCAATCTCCTAATCTGAAATCAGACGTGCTATCATTACGCCAGAAGCTCGCCAATAGGAGCCCTCTTCTTGATATGATTAAGAGAAGTGATTCTCTAGCAATCACTTTAAATTTTGACGCACAACAGAGTTTACAAGTTAATGCCTGTTCTGTCTCTCTCCATCTTGTTTCCTCTGTCTCAACTAACTACTTCGCATTGGCGACTTTTGAGAAGATTCGTAGCTCATTATGAAGTTCTAGATGCAGCTTTGCTCGCTGAGCTGGAAGTGCATTTTTAGACTTTTCGTCACCATACTAGATAACATCTTCAGCGAGCCTCCAGACGAAGCGTTGCTGATGATTCTTGCTTTCTATTTATAACCTTGGGTTTCTTTGCATTATTGATGTCATTTCCTGTGGTGATGTCATTTCCAGTGGTGATGCGATTTCCTGTTCTATTTTTCAGGGAGTAGGCATTAGGGCCACAGTCAATGTGTTTGTTGATAGATAAGGGTTCTCTAGTTGAGGGGTCGGGTGTATCATCACTTGTCGGAAAGAGTTGGCATTTATAAGTGGTTCGTTCACATTTTCAATGTGTTCTCTTTCGTTTGAAATGACTGTCAAGCGTCCTTTGGCTGCAGGTGGGATAACAATGCTTTTATCTTTCTTTCAGTCTTTCTCGTGCTTTCCCTTCTGGTGTGTTGACTCTGTTTCCTTCCGTTTTTCTGCTTACCGTTGGTGCGACTAACTGTCTAATGTGAGTTGATTGACTTTCAGTGTTTCTAATGCCATGAAGAAGTCTTTCTTGTACACATACTGGAAGTTGTAATATAATCCTCTTACTAAGATGGCTTTTTCAACGTCTGTGAACGGTTGGACAGATACTTTTTTTTTAATCAATGTTTCTGTGTACAGTGTTGTTACTCTGTACAGGTTTGTCTAGAATTTTTTTTTTTGGAAGTTCTACCTTTTCTAATTTTCTGTATTTGTCGCTCTCTAATATATATGGTTTGTTGTACTGTGTGTGTCCATTCATGGTCTGTTTCATGAGTGAGCAAAGATTCTTGGTGCAAAATCTCCCAACTGTATTTACGGAGTCTGTTGTTGGCATCATTAAAAATTTCGCTTAGCATTCTTCGGCCGTTTTGCTCTGCTAGTCTTTTGACTATTGGGGTGTTAAGGTAAAGTTTATATTGAAGATATTTAGTTTCTATCTGTTTTCTTAGACATTCGTGCAGAACGTGCAGCTGTTCGCTGGTGGCACTCTGTCGGATGGAATTCATTTCCCATTTTCGGGCCATTTTTCGTGTATTGTGTCCATACGTATTAGCAAGCGTTGAGAAGATTTATAGCTCAGTCTGAGGTTCTAGATGTCGGTTTGCTCGCTGAGCTGGACGGTTCATTGATAGACATTTTATCACCATACCAGGCAAAATATTCAGTGAGATTCTGGACGGACCATTGCTGATGATTCCTCCATTCTATTTATACGTTTGAGTTTCTTTCGGTAGGTAATGTCATTTCCTGAGGTGTTGTCATTTCCTCTTCTTTTTCTCAGGGTGGTAAATCGGATCCAAGTTAATGCGTTTGCTGATAGAATTCCGCTTGGAATGCCATGCTTCTAGGAATTATTTTGCGTGCCCTTGTTTAGCTTGCCCGAAGATGGATGTTTGTTTCTTCCCAGTCGAAGTGGTGCCAATTCCTTATCTGTATGTATGGATATTAGTGAGAGCGACTCATGTCGTTTTGTGGGTAGTTGAGGTTCATGTATCCTCGTGACTACCTTTCTACTGTATGTTCAATGTAGTATTTGTTACAGTCCTTGCACGGCATTTTGTAAATGACATTGGTTTTGCTTGTTGTCTGCACACAAACATTCCCGTTCATACCCTGCTTTTTCCGTGTGTTGCTGAGTTTGTGTGCTATCATAATGCCAACGCATCTTAGTAGCCTGGCATTCATTTCCGAGATGTCTTTGATGTCACGGAGAGTGGCTCATGTTTCTGGATGTGTTTCATCTGCTTGTTTGCGTTTGTTGCTGAGAAATCTGGGTACTGTTGTCATTGAGCATCCATTTTCTTTGATACACTGTATGGTTGATTTTCCATTGCTCTGCACCATTCCTGTGTGCTGCTGTGTGTGGTTGCTCGTTGGAATAATGTTCCGATGCAGCTTCGTTTGTGGATGTTGGGATAATTGATTCTGCATATCAATATTTAATCCATATGTGTTGTTTTCCTGTAGACGCTGGCTGTGCACTCTACTGTGACATCTAGGAATGGCAGTTTGTTGTTGTTTTCTCCTCTTTAGTAAGTTTTATGCTAGTAAGGTTATTATTACTGGTCTTGAATGTTTCCTCTAATTTGCTTCGTTTAGTGATGACAATGGTGTCATCCACGTAACGGACCCAAAGTTTAGGTAAGATGGTTGGCAGAATTGTTTGTATGAACATTCCTGCCTCTGCTAACAACCCTGTATCGGCGATTACATGGGTGTTCCATTGATTTGTCTGGATGTTTTTTTTCTTGAAGATGAAATGAATGGTATGACATAGGTCCACGAGCTTGATGATATTGTCTTTGCTGATGAAGTTGGTGTTGTTGGGTGGATGTGTCTTTGGGTCTCCTAATCGTGTCGTCAGTGTTTCCTTGGCCAGGTTGATTTTTATTGATGTGAACAGGGCTGTTACATCATCTTCTCTCTCCATGTTTTTGATGTTCTTCAGGAATTCTGAAGTGGAGTGGTTGGAGTGGCGTGAGGCTTCACGTAAGTGTATTACACTTTTAGTGTGGTTCCTTGGATAATCTGTACGTTGGTATTCCAGGTACTGAGATTATGGTTCTGAGGGGCGCTACTGGTTTGTGAATTCTGGGTTATCCGTAGAAGCGTAGTGTGTTGGATCCATTTGTCTTCATTTTTTTTTGGAAATCTGTCTTATTTATTCCTTCAGAGTTCTGAAGTTTTTTGATAAGGGCTGTGATTCGGTTCTACAGGAGGGGGGTCGGGTGTATCACCACTTGTTGGTCAGTTTGGAATCTGCAAGTCGTGCGCTTGCTTTTTCAATGTAGTCTCTTTGGATTAAAATGACGGTTAAGCGTTTTTAGTCTGCAGATAGGTGAGCAATGTTTTTTCCAATTTTTTCGTCTTTATAGTGCTTCCTTTCTTGTGTATTCGGTGTTTTTCCTTCCTTATTTTGGTTAACGTTGGTGCGTCTAACTGTCTGATAGTTAGCTGGATGTTTTTCTGTGAGTTTGTTGTCTATCAGTGTTGTTTCTAATGCGGCAAAGAAACCTTTCTTCTCTGCATCCTGGAAGTTGTAATTTAAAACTCTTACTCAGACGGCTTTTTCAGTTTACATTAAGGGTCGCACAGGTAAGGTCTTTTCTCAATGCTGCTGTGTTGACACTTGTTACTTTGTGTAAGTTTGCTAGTTTTTTTAGCCGGTTTATTTATTTTTTTCATTTTCTGCATTTGTCGCTGAGTAATATGAATGGTTTGTTGTTTTGTATCTGCCCATTCATGGTCTGCTTCATGAGTGAGTAGTGATTTCTGGTTCAACATTTCCCGGTTGTATTGACGAAGTCTGTTGTGGGCATCATCACCAATTTTGCTAAGCGTTCTGCGGCCGGTTTGCTCCGCTATTCTTTTAGCTAGGGGGATGTTAAAGGGAGGTTTACATTTAGGCATTTAGGTAGTTCCTGTTTCCCCAGACATTCGTGCATGAAGTACACATATTCGCGGGTAGCTCTCAATCAGATGGCATTTGTTTCCCGCTACCAGGCCAGATTTAGCATATCACCCCATAGCTGACCGCGGGATTTGAGAAGATTTTGTATCTCAGTTTGAGGTATTGGACGTAGGTTTATTCACTGAGCTGGATGGTTCTTTTTCAAATGTTTCATCAGCATGCTATGTAACATTTTCAGTGAGCCTCCGGATGAAGCATTACTAATGAAACCTGCTTTCTGTAAATATGTTTGGGTTTCTTTGTGTTGGTCATGCCATTTCCTGTGATTATGTCATTTCCTGCGGACATGTCATTTCCTGTTATTTTCTCAGCGGTTTGAACATCGGCATCAAGTCAATGTGTTTGTTCATGCGCCTCTAGTTGGATTGCCATGCTTCAGGAATTCATTTTGTGTCTATGTTTGGCCTGTCCAAGAATGAATGTGTTGTCCCAGTCGGTGTGGTGTCCTTCATTATCTTTTTGTATGGATATCAGTGAGAGGGGCCCATGACGTTTTGTGGCTACTTGATTTTCATGAATCCTGGTGGCTATTTTTCTGCCTGTTTGTTCAACGCAGTGTTTCTGACAGTCCTTGGACGGCATTTTGTAAATGACATTAATTTTGTTTGTTGTCTGTGCAGGGACTTTCAAGTTCATTCGCTGCTGTTTTAGTGTTTTGGTGTGTTTGTGGACTACCATGATGCCAAGTGGCCTGAGTAGTCCAGCAGTCATTTCCGAGATGTATTTGATGTAGGGGAGAGTGGCTAGGGTATCAGGACGTGTTCTATCTGCTTGTTTGTGCTTGTTGCTGAGACATTTCGAACTATGTTTATTGGCTAAGCATTCTTTTTGAATATATAGTACAGATGATTTTCCTCTGTTCTGCCTAGTTCCTCTGTGCTTCAATGTGTGATGGCTGGTTGGAATAATGTTCTGATGCCGCACCGAGGAACTGCGCACAGCAGAGGGAAATCACCTATCCAGAGTATACAAAAAGGATGGGTACCCAATTAACACAGGTCGCAGAGTTTTGAGCAACAAACCAAGCAAACAGACAATACACATCCAGAAAACCGAGCCACTCTCCCCTATACCGAAGACATCTTGGAAATGACTGCCAGACTCCTCAGACGCATTGGCATCATGGCAGCCCATAAACCCACCAAGAATCTAGAGTCATAGAGTCAGAGAGATGTAGAGCTTAGAAATAGACCCGTCGGTCCAACCCGCCCATACCGACCAGATATCCCAACCTAATCTAGTCCCCCCAGCCATTTTCCCTCTAAAGGATTCCTGTTCATATACCCGTTCAAATACATTTTATATATCGCAATTGTACCAGCCGCCACCATTTCCTCTGGCAGCTCATTCCATACAAGTACAAAACAGCAGTTAATGAACCTGAAATACCCTATATAGACAAAAAGTAAAACTAATTTACAAAATACCGAGCAAGGACTGTAACTAACACCACCTTGGACAAACAGGCAGAGATGTAGCCATTAGGGTTTATGGAAACTAGCAAATAATCGACATGACCCTCTCTCACTAATAACATTATGTATAGATGAGGAAGGACACCACTTCGATTGGGAGAACACTTCCAGCCTAGGACAAGCCGAGCAGAGATATGCACAAGATTTCCCAGATGCATGGCATTCCAAACGGAACTCTATCAGCAAACAGATAGACTTGGACCCGGTTTACCACCCGCTGAGAGAAGAACAGTAAATGACATCAGCACATGAAATGACGTCACCACAGGAAATGACATCACCAACTGAAAGAAGCCCAGTCATACAAATAGAAAGCAGGAATCATCACCAATGATATATCCAGAGGCTCTTCTAGTATGGTGATGAAACTTTTGATAATGAATGTTCCAGCTCAGCTAGCAAACATGCATCCACAACTGTCCCTTTGTCTGCCTGTCTCATTCCTCCCTTCCACACCTCATTGTTTCCCCATCTATCTGACGCTTTTCCCTGCCTTCTCCATACATTCGGCTCTCAGCTTGTGACTGGAGAGACTGATTCCAGTGCGTTTGTCTCAGGTCAGACTGGGGCACAGACAGTGAGAGATAAAGGATCTGCAAAGGTTAAAAAATTTACGGACGGGATCCCTCGCCCAATTTCCGGTTGTTGTCCTGTAAATATAGCCACCAAGACACAATATTTCTCGAACTGCAGCAAAAAGAAGCTTCATGAATATTGTAAATAAGAATACAGTATCAGAAAAGTTGTTTAACCTGAAGCCTGACCCGGAAGTGCCTCTGAGTGTAATATTCAAGTGTATATTCCGGGAAATGGAATTACGTTTCATTGACTGGTTCATTACCACGTGACGCATGACTAATTCATATTCATGTTCCAGGTCCCACCATCATTACTGCATCTCAATACCTACAGGCCATGATCCTCATGCCCTATAATGTGTGGCTAGAATCTCCGGGGCAATTATTAAAGAAACCTCCCTGAGTGTCAGGCAGCCTTGCATCGGGATGGTCAAAACAAAGCTGTTTGCAAGGAGACACATCTCCAGTGTAAATTGCCTCGAAGCAAACATTCTTGAGTTCTATGTAAAGTTCAAGACCAATCAAACCAAAATCCCTCAGGTGTGTTTGGGAACATTTCTTCCAGATGCTGGCTGAATATTTCTGTAGACACTTGGGTAAAGTTTGCACATGGTGAGAAACAATGCTGGCCAGTTGTGTCCCCATTGGCCTTTAAAGCCAGAGCCTGAACTGCTCGAACAATACTTAGTGCAATAATGTTATATAAAAACACAACCCTCAATATAGGAGAGACCAAACCCGATTAAGCTCGACCAATTCGGGTTCTAAAGAGAGAGACACAAGTGACATTATGATTGAAACAGCGAAAATGTCAGACATGCTGCAAAATTACTTTGAATGTATCCACACACAGGGCTGGTTCCTTGTAACATGGACTGATTTGCAGAAGATGGGATCAGACTATCCCAGTTTCTTCACAGTGAAAGTCCCAGCCAGTATTTGGAACGAAAAACGCAGACAGTAAGAATTGCTTGCTCAGGAGATGCAGTCTGAATCTTGAACTCAGTGATAACCGGGTTTCTGTATCTGACAGTTATTTTTTTGCACCTCAGTTTCTGTAGTACATTTAGTCAGAACGTTCGGCTGTTCACCAAACTATTCTTGAGTTGATAGGATTTATAATGTCAGAAATATGAACAGACCATTTAAAATGTATGTTCGGAGCCGCTTCTCCACACTGAGTGTGTTAGATGTTTGGAAATCTCTTATACAAGCGGCAATAGATGCGGCAATTGTTAACTGAAAATATGGGATTTTTTGTGTTCCGCTGAAGTATTAAGAAACATAAACGGAGTTAAGCCTCAGATCAACCATGGTTTCTTTAAATGACGGAACATGCTCCAAATAGTGAATGGTCTTCTCCTGTTCCTATGTTCCCATAATCTTGACTGACTGTATTACTGCAGTTGAATCATTAGACTCTTAATGGTCTTGTTTTCAAACAAACCCAGTAATGAGTCACTTCCGTCGGCTCCATATGGAACAACACATGGAAGCACGGAGAAGCAGCAATATTCCAATCCTACAATCCCAAATCCTCTGCTGTTTCTTTTTTTCAGATTGTGTCTTGACGAAATCCTTGGGATGGAAGATTCTGCTCACATATCAAACTTTCCAATACACTGAGCACACGCTCAGAAGAAAAAAAAACGGAAGGAGATTATGTCCTGATCACAAAACCTATGAGCGGCATTTCCAAAGGCCCGAAGGAGTCACTCGTAAAAGTCACTCACCGACTTTCCAACAGTTGTCAACTGATTAATTCATTGATTTGATTTAAAGGCTGTCCTTTGCAAATCAGAACTTGAAGTCTGGAGTTGTGAGTTAGCGAGTGCCTCATTTTCTGTTGTTTGTCACTTTTGATGATATTGAAGCGAATTTTCTTTAAAAAAGGCATAAAACTGGCCAGCATCATCACATTCAGGAAGAGATACTGATGAAACTCGATGTTAATGTTGAGAACGAAGCAAAAAGGAAGTGGAATCTGAATTACTTCACTGATTGTTCAGCAGAAAAAAATGGCATATCGGCCTCTTGAGGTCAAGTTAAAATTTTGCACGGATTTTCAGCAGTAACCTGGCCTTGGTAGAGATGCGTTTATAGCCTGACTCCAAGGCAAACTAACACAGTTAGTGAGGTGCTGTGCTTGGTAGCCTCAATGGACAATGTTCCTTTCAAAACTTGTCTTTTGAGCTGAACATTGACTCTTCATTTCACTTGTAGTGTCATCATATCCGAAGTATTTTTCTCTCCTCTTCGGATTACGAATTGTCCAAGTTGCTGGATTAAGAGAGAAAATTGGAGTGAACGGGAGACAAGTTTGTCGATGTACTTAACGTCCACTGAACGGGGGCACTTTAAACCTGACAGGTTCGACTCATGTCATGACACGAATAAGTGAGTTAATCAGAGAATTCGAGTTACCAAGTATTAGGAGAATCAAAATCAATCTGTCCATACCAAACAACACTCAAACGAGAAGAATGTGATTCATCTCTGCTCTGTCTTCCGAATGTGTCTAAATGGGTGGTCATGTCTGCGGTCACAGGAGCTCAGGCCAGAGGGCAAAGTCAGGGATGTAAAGTAATGATGAATATCTGGCAATGTGGTCAAAGAGGAGGTCACAACATCTCGCAGGTCTCTTCCCCATCTAAATTTGAGGCTTTGGGGAAGATAACATTAATGCAAATTAGGAATTCATGAAAAATCAAAAAGCGCCCATGGAAAACCTATGTATTTACCGACAATTTTCATTGTTCTTTCGTATGAGATCTAAGAGGGGGAAATCAAGGTTTGTAATGATAAATCCCATCTGAAAATAATACTTGTTGACTCCGACGTCTCGACCTGTAACATCCAGGATCTTTACCCTTACTGTAAGAAGGAGAACCTTGACTAAGCTGAGAAAAGCCCTTAGAGTTGAGTCAATTCTTTCTTAAAGTGTATGTTCTTTGGCAACATCAAAGAATCACAACATTCGTTTGAGGGGTAACGTACACAGTTTGGGAACAATTCATTTTCAGGCTGTGTAATTGGTTCAAGACATTTCCACAGTCTGTTCACTCGAACAGCCACTCAGTGTCCATATGATAGTTTTTTTTCGAGAAGGGTGGCATGGTGGTTAGCACTGCTGCCTCACAGCATCAAGGACCTGGGTTCACCCCAGCTTTTGTTGGTTGTCTATGTGGGGCTTGTATATTCTCCACGTGTGCATGTGTGGATTTCCTCTATTAGTAGAGGAAACATTTATAGGTTAGGTGGACTACACAAAGTGTTCAGGGATATATTGGTGAGCCAATGGAAATTCAGGGTGATAAGGTAGAAGGTGAGTCTGTCTGGGATACTGTCCTGAGCGTTGGACCGAATAACCTGGTTCCACGGCAGAGGGATTCCATAATGCTAATGTTTGGAGGGCTCGATCATAACACAGAATTTATAGCCGGGACCTTGGGTTCATGTCACATTACAGGTGATCACCATTGCACTACACACACACAGATATTCCTACACACACACACACTCTCACATGCACACGGACACAGATACACACAGACGCGCACACAGACACCCACACACACCCTTATAGACACACAGACTCCCACACATGCACCCCCCCACAGACTTAAGACACTCTGCACTCACTACACAC
>NC_057717.1:45154253-45183463 GCF_004010195.1 Chiloscyllium plagiosum | reverse complement strand
TCTGAGCTCAAAAACTGCATGAATTTATGTAAAACTCTGTTATTTCACTTTTTAGATTGGAATTAATCTAAACATCGGGTCATAGGAAGAGAACACAGGGGGCTAACACCTTCAATATATTGTATAGCTATCACCATTGTTAACAGCTAACCTGAGAATGCAACTTTTAAAAAAGGTTTTGTGATTTACACATGAAAGAAGTGAAACTATCACTGTATTCTAACAGATGAAAGGCTTAACAGACAATCAATTCTTCAATGTATAATTTCAGTTACATCACACTGCAAATTTTTGCTATAAATTCTGTGTTACGATCCAGCCCTCCACAATCACCTGATGAAGGAGCGTCGCTCCGAAAGCTTATGTGCTTCCAATTAAACCTGTTGGACTATAACCTGGTGTTGTGTGATTTTTAACTTTGTACACCCCAGCCTAACACCGGCATCTCCGAACCATGGCTAATGTTTGAAATCTCTTCAGATGATCATATAGGTAGCATTCATTTCCGGATGAATCAAATGACTCTCTCAGATCTTAGTATGATGTCTGATTTGAATTTCCCATCAGCAAATCTTCTCTTTCTAATCCTCTTGGAAAAGAAATGTTGCTAGGTACATCTGAGCGCCACATTCTTTCTTCTCCTTCTGCCAAAATCCAAATTCTGCTTTCGATGCCTCTTTCTGAAACTTATTTTTTTTAAATGCCAATCTGGAGACAGCAATATTTTTGAGACTTCACTTCAGTCACTCGTTATCACAAAACATCAATCTCATCACGCTTGTGCGATGCGACTGAAGATCAGAATTCAGCCCCATGTTCTCAACTGATTCTGTGGAGTGTCATTGAAGAATTATGAATCACAGAAATGTTTAGGCACAGAAGTACACCATTCAACCAGTGGATCGGTGCTGCGACTACGCTTTCTGACTTTCTGCTGTTTTCCAGACCTCTCCGTTTTATCCTGCACCTTGTGATTTATCAAATAGTCATCTCATGCCCTTGACTGAATTTGCCTAAATCACAGTTCCATACAATGCATTTCAAAACTCATTGCTCACTGTGTGAAGTTTCTTTCTCTCATCTCATTTCCGTCTCTTGTAATTTGTTTGATATCTTCATTCTTATTCTCAATGCTTTTCCGAGTGGGAATAGGTTCTCACAATGTAATCTATATGAAACCCTCATGACTTTGTAAACTAATTTAAATTTCTTCCCAGCGTCCCCAACCTAACATCATGGCTGATATGTTTCACTGATTTAACCTGCCGTGTGTTTGCAAGCTTTGTGAAGGTTTGTAGCTCAGGTTGAGATTTAGGGTGTAGGTTTGCTCGCTGAGCTGTAGGTTTGATATCCAGACGTTTCGTTACCTGACTAGGTAATATCATCAGTGGCGACCTCCAAATAAGCGAAGCTGTTGTCTCCTGTTTACTATTTATATCTTCCTCCTGGATTGAGTTCCTGGGATTTGTGGTGATGTCATTTCCTGTTCATTTTCTGAGGGGTTGATAGATGGCATCTAGATCTATATGTTTTTGTTTATGACGTTGTGGTTGGAGTGCCAGGCCTGTAGGAATTCTCTGGCATGCCTGTGCTTAGCATGTCCCAGGATAGATGTGTTGTCCCAGTCGAAATGGTGGCTTTTTTTTTTGTTTAGTAGCCAGACTATTAAGACCCCTCGGAATCCTAACAGCACACAAACCCACCAACACTCTCAAACAAAAACTAACAAAGTTAAAAGACCCAGTACATCCTATGGACAAAACCAACGTCATCTACAAAATTCCATACAAGGACTGCCACAAACACTACATAGGACAAACAGGAAGAAAGTTAGCCACCAGGATACACGAACACCCGCTAGCCACAAAAAGACACGACTCTCTCTCCCTCGCAGCCCTACACACGGATAAAAAAAATTGTGTTAAAGTTATCTGGACTACTTCTCCTATAATGAGAGACTCAAGCTGTTCACAATATTCCACTTGTGACCTGACTATGACCATGCATAATTTTGAAAACATATCCCCATTCCCTTCAAATAGAGACCAACAAATCATTTCCCTTCCTGATATCCTGCTGAACCTGAATGCTACCTTTTCATCTTTCAAGCACAAGGACACAGAATTCTCTCTGTGCTGATGCTTTCTGCAGTACATTTCCTCAATGAAGTAAGAATCACAACCCCTAATCTTCCTGCCAAATCGTATAAGCATATTTTCCCGAGGTTATGTACAGCTGAGTCTTTGTCCACTTATTTATCCTGCAACGGGCATAACATAATACAGTTTAACTTCTTGTTTGAGAGGGAAAACATTGAATCCGATGTAACAGGATTATAATTATGTAAAGGTGACGACAAAGACATTTTGGTAGAGCTGGCCAGAGTTAATTGGAGGGAGCAGCCTGAAAGTCAAGACAGTGCATCAAAAATTGCAGAAGCTCTTGGGTAATTCAGGAGACACTGCAGAAATTCACACCAAGGAACAACAATTATATTATGGGGAGGACGAGGCAACCGTTAGTTGACAAGGGAAGTCAGGGAGAACATAAAAGCAAACGAAAAAGCGAAGCATGTTGTGAAGATTAATGGAAGACAGACGGTTTGGAGGCAATTATAAACAGGTTAGGATAAAATCGAAAAAGGCAAAAGAGCTTTCGAGTTCAATGTGGATGGATCATCTGGACCAGATGGTTTGAACTGGAGACTTCCGAAGGTGATATCTGAAGAAATTTTAGAGACATTCATGATGATCCTTAGAAATCACTGGAAAATGTCTGATGTGACACTCCTGTATAAAACGGTAATAAGGCAAAAGACAGAAAACTAAAGACCGATTAGCATGACCTCGGTTGTGGCTAAGTTCCTTGAAACCATTGTGATGTATGAGATCGCCGAATACTTCGAAGTGCACGCCAAAGTAGGAAAGATAGACCACGACTTCGTCAAGGGGAGGTGTTGCCTGACAAATCTGTTAGATTTCTTTGATGAGGTTACAAATAAGTTATATAAAAGAGAGCTAGTGGATGTGATATATTCGGATTGCCAGACGAACTGTAATAAGATACTGTACAGTAGGCTGCTAAATAAGATAAGAGCAAGCTATGAGTGCCACGGTAGAGGATTAGCTATCGGGCAGATGGCACAGCGTAAAGATAAAGGAGTCTTTGACAGGATGGTAGCCAGTGACTTGTGCACTTCCACAGGGGTCAGTGCAGTGACCACAACTATTTACTCTACGCATTAATGGTCTGTACAAAGGAATTGAGGGCATTGTTGACACGCTCACGGATTGCACAAATTTAAGTGAAGGGACAGGTAGTGTTGAGAAAGTGGGGAAGGTGTAGAAGGTCTTGGAAAGTCTCGTAAAGTGGTCAATGAAGTGGCCAATTGAATAAAATGTGCTAAATTAGGCACTTTGTTTGAAGTCATAACAGCAGAGATTATTTCCTATATGGGTCATGCTTCAGACATCTGAAGAGTAAGGAAACTTTGGTTGTCCTAATCTAGGAATTCTCTTAAGGAAAACACAAATGCACAAAGCAAATGTCAATTCAACGTTTATTTCAAGAGAGTGATAATACAAGAGCTGTATCAGCTCTACTCAGACTACATTTCGAATGTTGTGAACAGAAGTTTGGGCCCTGTATGTTAGGAAGAATTTGTTGGCGTTGGAGGTAGACCAGAGTAGGTTTACAGGAATGAGCCCAGGATGAAGTGCTTTTCATAGAATCAGCGGTGAGGACTCTGAGTCTGTATTCCATGGATTGTAGAAGAATGAGATAATGTAGGAAAGATGGAAAGTGAGCGAAAGAGAAGGAGAAGTGGTGGCTTTGCTAAAGGAACACATTACTGCTCAGACTGCAGTAAACATTTCCTAAATGTCATCCAGCGAAAATATATGGGTTTATATATGAACAGAATGATCGCCTTGGCGGGATTGTGCTATAGGCCTCCCAATAGACAGAAGGAAACTGAGGAACAAATATGTGGAGCGTTCTCAGATATGTGTAAGAATAATGTGACTACCATCATGTTAAAGGTTTGGACAGAGAAGACTTTGCTAAATATATTTAAGAAAAATTCTTCATCAATAAGTAAATGTTATACGAGAGAGAGAGCAAACATTGATCTTCGCTTGCGTGATAAGGCAGGAGAAGTAACAGAAGTGATAGCAAGGGAACACCTTGAGTCCACTGATAATGATTCTATCCTTTTAAAAAAACATATGGAAAAGGATAAACCTTCGTTGAAAGTTCGTTTTTTTTTTTATTTTTTGCAAGGCAAGTTTTAATGATGCAAAACAAAAACTTTCAAAAGTTGTTTGATGTAGACTGTTCACAGTCTGGTAAGCGGGAAACTTTCAAAAACGTATGATAGCAAGAATTAATACACATTATCGGACCATGAGACATACAAGCAGTATTTAGGCCATTCAGCTCATGCATTCTGCTCTGCCGTTCAATCATGGGTGATTTTTCTTTTTTTTAACCTTGAAGCTACGCTGCTTCAGAGGGTGCTGTTCAACATGACAGACTTTAGCTGAGACTCTGGAATTGATTTTGAAATTGCATACTTCCAGACATTGTTCAGAATTTGGATTACAGATCAATTGGTTAAATCGAGTTCGGGCAATTTTAAAAGTAAAAAATGTTCTTTTGGAAGAAAAAAGGTTGCAACGAAAGGACTCACTTCTGACTATCGCGTGATCAATGATGAAGAAGAAAATTACTTGCTGCCGTGGCTGTGAACACGAGAGTAAAGTCATTGGCTTATTGAAAGCCACGGCATTGAGTCGAGTCGATTAGCTCAGATAGTACGCGTTTGATGTTGCTAATGGAGCGGTTGTGGGCTCAACTCCACCACTAAGCGGATGTGGTGCGGGAATTTGCTCAGTGTTAGGTTCGCACTTGGAGGGTAATTGTTTGACGTTGTTTTTTTCCTTTCACCACCTGTATGAAATTCTGGTATGTTGCAATTGGATGTCTACTCCGCACGATGGCCTGCGATCAGAGTCATGGAGTTCATCCCACTCATTCAGTGGTTCAGCTGAGCTGAGCCACATTTCCAAGCAACATAACCACGTGCAACCACTAAACAGGAAGCCAAATCTGCACATTAAATCATTTAACAGGGATAGATGCAGGACTTTGTATCCGGACACATGATGATGTTTTGTTGCTGACTGCAGCAAACGAAGCTGCGAATAATTTTCAAATACAAATGAAAAATAAAATGAAATTTAAGGAGAAATTAAGCAGCCTGGCACAACCTGCGACGAGAAACAGAGTTCAAGTTACAATGCATATGAATTATTATTAAACTTTATTTTGTTGGATGTTTATCAACACTTTTCACACGACCTCCATATGAATCAATTAGCTTGTTCAACTCTCATGCTCCTCCCATTTTTCTTTCAGTAGCAGAAAGAGCGGGAGAGTCGACCCAGGGTTGATGGGAATCGCTGATTGGAAAACTTACCTTGAGCTTCTGGCCCTTCTATTTGTACAGTGGGACAGAGGACTAGAGGGCTGTTGGGTCAGTGAAGCAATATGTTTTGGTGGTTGCTTTACATGAATCTCTACTAAGGTGGTGTTTTCCACACATCCGCCTCTTTAACGTAAGAAAAACCTGTGCTCCGGATTGGTAAGGTAACAAGTTTATACGTCATTTTTCAGTAGTCTCTTTGGGGGTTTAGAATCGTGGGAATTGCAGTTGGGGCAGTTGAATGATCTTATTGCAGAATGTATGAGGTAAGGATCAGCAGGAGTGTCCCTGCTGACTGCTTCTTTGGGAATTGCGCCTACCTCCTGCTCTTCGAAAAACACGTGAAGGAACTGTAGCTGGAGCTTGATAAACTTCTGATAAAGTTTGTAAGAAGATTTGTAGCTCGGGTGCTCGTTGTTGTGGTTCTGTTTGCCGAGCTGGGAATTTGTATTGCAGACGTTTCGTCCCCTGTCTGGGTGATATCCTCAGAGTTTGGGATCCTCCTGCGAAACGCTTCTGTGATCTTTCCTCCGGCATTTATCGTGGTTTGAATCTGCTGCTTCCGGTTGTCAGTTCCAGCTGTCCGTTGCAGTGGTCGGTATATTGGGTCCAGGTCGATGTGCTTATTGATTGACCCTGTGGATGAGTTCCATGCCTCTAGGAATTACCTGGCCGTTCTCTGTTTGGCTTGCCCTATAATAGTGGTGTTGGCACAGTCGAACTCATGTTGCTTGTCATCTGCGTGTGTGGCTACTAAGGATAGCTGGTCGTGTCATTTCGTGGCTAGTTGGTGTTCATGGATGCGGATCATCAGCTGTCTTCCTGTTTGTCCTATGTAGTGTTTTGTGCAGTCCTTGCATGGGAAATTGTACACTACATTGGTTTTGCTCATGCTGGGTATCGGGTCCTTCGTTCTGGTGAGTTGTTGTCTGAGAGTGGCTGTTGGTTTGTCTGCTGTTATGAGTCCTAGTGGTTTGAGTAGTCTGGCTGTCAGTTCGGAAATGCTCTTGATGTATGGTAGTGTGTCTAGTCCTTTGGGTTGTTTATATTAGCGTGGGAAACGTTAAGTTATATACTGTTTGACAGGATTTATAGAACATAGTACTATACAATGAGGAAAAGGGCATTCAGCCTAGATGTTGTGCTGACCTGTGAACTAATACAAGCCCATCACACTACACTGTCCCATCATCACCCATGTGATTATCCAACAGCAATTTAACAGCCCCTAATTTGGTTGAGTTAACTACCCTGGCAGGCAGGGCATTCCACGCCCTTACCCCTCTGTGAGTGAAGAAACTGCCGCACGCATCTGTGTGAAACCTAACACCCGTCAATTTGCAGCTGTGACCCCTCGTAATGGCAGATGACATTATCCGATGAAAAAGACTCTCATTGTCCATCTTATCTAATTCTCTAAATATCGTGTACGCATCTATTGAATTGCCCATTAACCTTCTTCTCTCCAAGGAGAAAAGACCTATGCCCCTCAACCTTTCCTCATAAGACCTCCACTTCAGACTATGCAGAAACCTGGCACAACTTCTCTGAACCTTTTCCAATGCTACTACATTGTTCCTCCAATGGAGCGACCACAAATGCACGCAATACTCCAAGTGAGGCCGTCATAGGAGTTTGTACAGTTGGAACAGCACATCATGACTCCGGAATGCAATCCCTCCAGCAGTAAAAATAACACACCGTGTGCTTCCTTAAGAGCACTGTCAACATTGGTGGCAACTTTTAGTGATCATGTACATGGACGCCAAATCACATTGCACAAGCATTGACCCAGTATTCTGCTTCCCTGTCATTCTTCCCAAAGTAAATCATCTTACGTGTGTCTGCATTGATCTCCATTTGCCACTTTTAAGCTCAGTTCTGCAGTTTCTCCAAGACCCCTGCAACCTGCAACATTCCTCCACAGTCCGTCACTCCACCGACTTTAGTATCATTTGCAAACTTGCTAACCAAAACACTAATGCCTGTGTCTAAGTCGTTGATAAAGAATGACAAACAGCAATGGTCCCAAATCAGATCTTTGTTGCACAGCATTCGGAACTGGATTTCAGGCTGAACACTTTCCCTGAACTAACACCACTTTCCTTTTTACAGAATTCCAGTTTCTAATCCAAACTACTAAATCATATTCAATCCCATGCCTTTGCATTTTCAGTAATGGCGGACAATATGAAACATTTTCAAAAGTTTTGGTGGCGTCCACGTACAGTACGTCACCTGCCCGACCCTCGTCCACATGCTCAGTCACCTTCTCAAAAAACTCAATGAGGTTTCTGAAATACGACTTGCTCTTGACGTATCCATGTTTACTATTTCCAATGAAATTGTTGCTTGCTCGATTATTTTAAATCCTATCATTTATAATCCATTTCACATCTTTTCCTGCAACAGACATGAGGCTCACTGGTCTATAATTACCTGGGTTATCTCTACTACCCTTCTTGAAGAAGAGCACAGCATTTTCAATCCTCCAGTCCTCAAGTACTAAATCTGTAGAAAATGACAACTCAAAGATCAAGGCCTAAGTCTTGGCCAACCCCTTCCTTGTATCCCATGGAATTCTCCGAAAAGTTCCATCCGGCCCATGGGACATATCTACTTTCACACCATCTATAAATTATAACACCTCCTCCTTATTAACCTCAACCCTTTCAACTCGAATCGCCCGTACCTCAGGTTTCTCCTCCTTAATAGTCCCATTTTCGTGAGTGAAAACAGATGGGAAATATTCCTTTAGCAACATTCAATCTCTACGGTTTCCACAATCACCTTTTCGCTTCTGCCTTTGACAGGGTCTATTCCTACCTTCCTTTTATTCCTCACATATCAACAGAAAGATTTAGGGCTCTCCTTTATTCTGCCCCCGAAAGATTATTCGTGTTCCCTCCTTGCTCTTAACTCTGTCTTTAATTCATTTCGAACCACTCTGTAACTAGTCATCACCTCATCTGAACCATCTCGCCTGAACGTCACATGAACACCCCTCTTGCGCTTAACAAAGCGATAGAATTTCTTTAGTGAACCACAGTTCCCTTACCTTATCACTTCCTCATTGCCTGACAGGGACATATCTATCAAAGGCATGCGGCACCCTGTTCCTTAAACCAGCTCCATTGACACTCTCCCCTGCATTCTGCTGCCCCAGTTTATGCCTCGTCAGTCTTTCTAATCGAATTATAATTGCCTTTCAACTATCTACAAATCTTGCCTTGTGGAATGTTCGAATCACTTTCTATCGCGAAGCTAAACGTAACACAATTATTGTCACTCTCTTCTAATTGCTCACCTAACACTAAATCAGACACCTGGCTTGGTTTATTACAAAGTACCAGATCCAGTGTGGTCTCCCCCCTTGTCAACCCTTCGATATACTCTGTCAGGAAACCCTCCTGCTCACATTGTACAAAAACTGATCCAACCGATATTCGAGAGTTATAGAATCTCTTGTCAATATTGAGAAAGTTAAAGTTCCCCATAATGACGACCCTGTTCCTTTCACTCCTGCCCATAATCGATTTGCCAATCCTCTCCTTCACATCCCTGAACTTTGTGGAGGCCGATTAAATAACCACAGCAGTGTGACCTCACCTCTCCTGCTTCTAACCTCAACGTATACGACTTCATTGGACGACTCCTGGTCAAATGTTCTTTCACCCACCTTTATACCGTCCTTAACTAAGAAAGCCATCCCTCCCCTCTTTTAACACCTTCCCTGATAGTAATGAAAAATCTAAACTCTGGAAAATGCAACTGCAATTCCTGACTTTTCTCTATCCATGACTCGATAATGGCCACAAAATCGAAGTCTCAGGTACCTACCCACACTGAGAGTTACATAGAACATAGAATAGTACAGAACAGGCCCTTCGGTCCACGATGTTGTGCCGACGATTGATCCTCATGTAAGGTAAACCTAATGTACGAACCCTCACATTTCTGTGACCATATGCATGTCCGCAGTCTCTTAAATATCCCCAGTGACCTAGCTTCCACAACTGCTGCTGGCAACACATTCCATGATCTCACAACTCTCTGCGTAAAGAACCAACCTCTGACATCTCCTCTATACTTTCCGCCAAACAGCTTAAAACTATGACCTCTCCTGTTAACAATTTCGTGCCCTGGGAAAAAGTATCTGGCTATCAATTCTATCTATGCCTCTCATTATCTTGTACACATCAGTTAGGTCCCTTCTCTTCCTTCTTTTTTTCCAATGAAAAAAATTCCGAGCTCAGTTAACGTCTCTTCGTAAGATAAGCCCTCCATTTCAGGCAGCATCCTGGTAAACGACTTCTGAACCCTCTCCAAATCATCCACATCTTTCCTATAATAGGGAGACCAGAACTGGACACAGTATTCCAAGTGCGGTTTAACCAAAGATTTATAGAGCTGCAACAAGATCTCACGGCTCTTAAACTCAATCCCCCCTGTTAATGAAAGCCAAAATACAATGTGCTTTCTGAACAACCCTGTCCACTTGGGTGGCAATTTTATGGGACCTATGTACCTGCACACGAAATCCCGCTGTTCCTCCACACTGCCAAGGATCCTGTCTTTAATCCTGTTCTCAGCTTTCAAGTTCGACATTCCAAAATGGATCACTTCGCATTTATCCAGATTGAACTCCATTGGCCACCTATCAACCCATCTCTGCATCCTGCCAATGCCACGCTGCAGCCTACAACAGTCCTCTATACAGTCAATGACACCTCCAACCTTTGTGTCGTCTGCAAACTTGCTAACACATCCTTCAATCTCCTCATCCAAGTCATTAATAAAAATTACATAGAGTAGAGGCCCAAGGACAGGGCCCAGTGGAACACCACTCACCACTGACTTCCAGGCAGAAATACTTTCCTTCCACTACCGCTCGCTGTCTTCTGTCGACCAGCCAATTCTTTATCCAGACAGCTAAATTTCCCTGTAACCCAATCCTCCTGACCTTCTGAACGAGCCTACCAAAGGGAACATTATCAAGTGCCTTGCTGAAGTCCACATACACCACATTCACGCTCAACCATCATCAACCTGTCCAGTAACAATCTCAAAGATCTCAAAAAGATTTGTGAGACATGACCTGCCCCTCACAAAGCCGTGGTGGCAGCATTTAATCAAGCCATGCTCTTCCAGATGGTCATAAATTCTATCCCTCAGAATCCTTTCTAACACCTTGCAGACGACAGACGTGAGACTGACTGGTCTGTAAATTCTGTAGGTTCACCTACCTTATTTGGGATACACCTGGCGTGGAAGTAGACACACTTCAAACCAACTTGTCGTCTGACAGCACACTCCTGTGACATTGAAATTCTGTCCCTGTCCACCCTACTCTCATCCACAGGTGTACAGGAACTAGAAGACATTTTCACACAATATTGAGCTAGTTCAAACCCACCCAAATAGCACGAGCAAATTTCCGAGGCAATGATATTCGTACCCTTCTGGGTCAGGTGAAGACAGCCCTGTTTGTACAGGTCCTTCCTTACCCATAATGAGCCCCAATCATCCAATGCCGTGAAAGCCTCCCTCTGGCATCATCCCTGCCGTCACGTACTGAGCTGGTATCGCTTCCTGTTGTTCCCTTCACGATGACGTGGCACAGGTAAAAATCCAGATATTAGAATTCTGATGTTCTTGCTCTCAGCTTCCATTCGGAGCTCCCTGCAATCCTGGCTTGCATCCCAATCCCACTGACCACCAATGTAGTTGCTATCTATGTGGACCCTGACTTGTGGCTGGTCTCCCTTTCCTTTCAGGCCACCAAAGACATGGTCCAAGATATCACAGACCCTGGCTTTTGGGAAGCAACACACAAACCGTGAGTCTCTTTCATTCCCAACAAAACTTCTATCTGTCCCTCTTACTGCTGAGTCCCGAATGACTAACACTCTCCTCCTTTCCCCACTTACCTTCTGTGCAACAGGGAAAGACTATGTGCTAGAGACCTACACCCAGTGCATGTCACTGCTAACACCCCCCCCCCCAAAAAAAAAGTATCCAAAACGGTATATTCGTTTTTCAGGGAAGGACCTGAGGAGATCCCTGCACTGACTGTTCCCCCCACCTCTTCTCTCAGTTACCGAGCATACGTCGTGTCAAGGAGTAACTACTTGGCCGCAACTCTTACCTATCACAGACTCTGCCTGCAGAATGATCCGATGTTCAAGCAGCTCCCGCTCCAGTTCCCATATGCAGTCTTGGAGGAACAAGAGTGTGTGCACCTCCGGCAGACGTACTTGTATAGGACACTAATTGCATCTTTAACCTCAAGCATCATGCAGAAGGAACATTCCTCTCACTGTCCTGTCATTCCTGTAAGTTACCGAACCGGAAATTAAACAAAACGAATAAAGGCTTAGGTAGTGTGTCTCTGGTGTATAATGTTAGAGGAGGTGGATGGCTGGGAGTCTCTACATGGATGGGGTCTCGAGTTTAGAAAACAACTACTTATATAGCTGGGGGGCGAAAACTGTCTCTTGTTTCCCAGAAACCTCTTCTCTCCGAGGTGCTACGGCTATCGAAAGTAAGCTTTTAAAGTTAAAAGTTAGTGACTCAAATTCCCGACAGGCCCCTGGTCAAAGCTACCGCTCTTCCTCCTGCTGGCAACAGAGATACAAGGCTCCGAACCCTCGATGTAAGATTCTAAAGGTATAAATCAATGCATCACCTTTCCCGACAGGCCCTCGGTCTATGCTCCATCCCTTCCTGCGTCTGTCAATGAAATATAGATCTCCAAAACTCATGGTGAGCTTTAACGATTTAAGTCAGTGACTCATCTATCCCAACAGGCCGCAAGTCCAATTTTCCGAAAATCCTGCAGCTCGCGACAGAAATGGAAGGCTCCGACGCTCGACGTTAGCTTTGAAAGATTTAAACCAGTGACTCACATTTCCCGAAAGGCCCTTTGTCCAAGCTCCCGCTTTTCCTGCTGATGTCAACTGAAATAGTGGAAAGGTAATTATAGTAGTATTAGGAAAGTTTTAGGATGCATAGAATAGCGAAGCAAACTGCAGAGGATACGCACGATTGAAATGTGGAGTTAACTCAAGGAATATTTGCTACGTACTATTGCATAGGCTGTGCTTGTCAGGTAGGGAGGAAGTACTCGAGCAAGGGTGTCATAGTTTACTAAAGACGTTGAATCTCATGTCAAGATGACGAAGAAGGCTTATGTAAGGAGGAGATGGGTAGGCTTAATTAGGGCATTAGAGCGTGATGCGTTAGTTGGGAAGGACCTGAAGAGAATGCTGAGAACAACGAGGAGGGCACATGATAAATCTTCAGGGAAAACTCAAAAACTTTCTGAAGGTGTGTCAGGTACAAAAGAATGACTCGAGAAAGACTCGGACCAATCATTGACGTTGGAAGTTGTGTCTGGAGTCAGAGAAGACATGTGAAGCACTAAATGAACATTTTCCGTCAGTATCTACACTGGGAAACACACTTATGTTAAGGAGAATAATGAGATACCGACTCCTAGATTATACTGGGTTCAGGTTCACAAAAGGGAGGTGTTAGAATTTCTGGAAATTGTGTAAACAGATAAGTCCTCTTGGCCGGATTTGATTTATCCTTTGGATTCTCTGGTGAGCAATGGATGATATTTTCGAGTCTTTGGCTTTGATCTATACGTCGTCGTTATTTTCAGGAACTTTGCCAGATATCTGGAGGATAGCAAATGTTCCACTTATTCAAGAAGGGGTGTAGAGACTACTTTGATAATTATAGACCAGTGAGCCTGACTACTATTGTGGTAAAGTGTAGGAAAAGGTAACCAGAGATAGGATTTATAATGATCCAGAAATAAATGGGTTGATTCGGGATAGTCAACACGGTTTTGCAAAGGGTAGACCGTACCTCACCAACCTTACTGAGGTATTTAAGAATATGATAAGGGTAAAGCGGTTTATGTGTTGGATATGGATTTTAGTAAAGTGTATGACAAGGTTCCTCGTGGTAGGCTAAAGCACGAAATACAGAAGCATGTGTTTGAGGGTTGGCTGAGCTTCAGATTGGTTTCACAGTTTGGCATAACATCGAGGGCCGAAGGGCAAGTACTGCATTGTCATATTATATGTTTTATGTTCTATGTTATCTGCTTTAACCATTTTAACTTCCTAATCTCTCTGTTTAGAAAGCCCCTGCAATGTCTGTACTGTTCAAGGAATTTTTCTGAACCCAGTTGTCTTCAGGCAATTCTCTCGTGCGACACCCCATTATTGAAAACTCTCTATACAAATATTCTGGCCTAAGGGGAAAAGAAAGAGTTACGTCAAGGCACCAAAAACATCACTAAAAATCGAAACAAAAATAATAGTTTGGCTAACACAAAATATAGCAAAATCGAAGTAAATATTTTCATCATATATTTTCCTGAAGTCGTACAACAATTGCAACACTTTAACACTACAATCACTGCGTCCAGCACTGTACATTTCACGAAACTCTCCACCAGAAAGTTTACAAGCCAATTGACTGCGTGAAGCTGACGCGGAATTCCAGGTCTTCACAAGATTCTCACTGATTTGAAACAAATTTCCTTCAAAATGTAATATATCATTCCCAGTTACAGTATCAAGGTTTGAAGTGCCGATTGCTTTTCTGATGTAGTTGACCGCACAGAATTTGCATTGTTCAGACCGAGGAACTTGAGCTAGGTTTTGCTGTTCAGCTAGTGCCGGTGATTGAACTGTATTGCTGTGAACGGGTGCTCACTTTATTGAAGAAAAAATAACAATTCATAAATCGTGTTGGCAGAACTGCAGTCCGAGTTCTCACATTTGGATTATGTCTCTGAGGTGAGTGAGAGATTAAATCGGGAAGGTGTGTTTGTCAAATAGAATTTGAAGAGTGCACAGCAGAGAATGAAACAGGTGACAGATAAAAATTCTAAAATTCGAACGTTTTCCTGTGGCGATTACGCATTAATATTGCAACTATAGGTAGGACATCCCTTTAAAGCCACGTTTAGTTGGCGCTATTAAATGGAGACAAAAATGCTGAGTGAAGTAAAATCTCTGGAAAGATGCCAGATATGGAAAGAAAACGTATTGGGTATATCACGTGGTTGTGCGGAAAACTTTTTTTCAATAAAGAGAGGGAACTGGAAAACAGTTACTGCCCCACCGAGTGAGGAACGAAATCCAGATATCGTGGAATTATTGAGTCTCCAAATACGTTAAAATTATGAATTCATTAAGGAATGGGATAGGCTAGTGAACTATCTGTTTCTGGAGCAAAGCATAGATTTGAAAGGTTTATTTCAACAGTATGAGGGCATACCCAAGAATAGGATGGGGAAGACTAATACTGTTGTGCATGAGGTGAGGAAGGGAATATTATTCTGACAAAACAACGCCCCTACAGGATTAATCCTCTCAACGTCAGACAAGAACAGAAGGAAGTGGATGTAAAGCTCAACGAAGACATCATCAAAGCGAGTCAAATTGAGTGAAGTTTGCCCATCTTCATAGTTCCTAAATCTGATGGGACTCACTGATATTTGGTAGACGATTGGAAGGTCGATGCCACATCAAAATCGGAATTATACACAATACTAAGCGCTGTCTCGACAACGTTGGACAAGCCAATTACATCATACCGTTTGATGCACTGCGTAGTTATTGGCAGGTATCTTTATCAGAGAAAGTGAAAGAAGTTTCTGCTTTTGGAACCGAAATTTTGCTGTGGCAATTCAAAGTGATGCCCTTTGGAATGAAGATCATACCGGCCATGTTCCAAAGACTTATGAACAGAGTTGTGGCTGTGTTCCGAGACTGCACAGTTTATCTGGATGATGAAGCCATCGTTAGCGAGTCATGGAAAGATCACATGGTAAAGTTAGCAGAGCCGTCTGCTTGATTACGAGAAGGAAAACTTGCAATAAGCTGAAAGTAAGCTAATACCGTAAAAAGTAGAGGTGACGTCATTGGGAAGCAACATAGGTAATGGAATTATGACCCGAGTTAATACCAAGATATAGATCATCGAACAATTTCCAAAACCGTTGACAAATAAAGAGGTATTTGGATTTTTAGAACTAAGCGTATTCTACTGGAAGAATGTCAAATCTTCAGCAACGACGTAGCCCAATTAACTGATATACTGAGAAAACATGCACAATTTTCTGGGAGAGAACAATGCGAGGAACCATTTGAGAATTTCAAAGCAGCATCAAACGCCGCACCAGTTTTAATTAAAACAATTTTTGTACCCTTTCAGCGTTATAATTCATGTAAGCGATATAGGAATCAGAGCTGTCCTGCTACAGAAAGACGATGCAAGTTTTGAATGGCAAATTGGCTACTATTCAGAGAAACCCACCATAGAAAATACTCCACCATCTAAATATAATTATTGAATTTGTACTGGCCTTATAAATAATATTTTCATGTTTCTGTGATGAACAATGTTTCAGAGGCACCTGTGCACACCGAACAGAAATCTCCTATCCTGAAGAAGGGCTTATGCCCGAAACGTCGATTCTCCTGTTCCCTGGATGCTGCCTGACATGCTGCGCTTTTCCAGCAACACATTTTCAGCTCTGATCTCCAGCATCTGCAGTCCTCACTTTCTCCTCAAAGAAATCTCTTACATTCTTGGAACGATTTGAAGACAAGTACATAAGACTATTTCATTGCAGTCTAATATTACATCTCTTAATTTACAAATTGCACATGTTGTGAGTAGTAAAAACATGATGGCTGAGGCGTTATCGCGGATTTAACGGGTAACAGATAGATAATATTGAACAGATACAAATATCTTATGTATATACGCAGAAATTAATATGAACTTTGATTAATGTTTAATGTAATTCATCGTAATGAGTTTAAGAATGAGAACAAAAATTAAAGTATATTTTACTTGCAATGGTTCATTCTTTTCTTTAAGGGGGAGACGTTTCGAATTTGACGGCTTGTACTAAACCTTTAAAAGAAAGTTTGTAAGCACCTGCCATATGACTATCTAGCATTCTCAGATTGCAATGTAAACTGGAGATTCGGAACATTTGGCTGTGAAATAGATGCCTGCGTTGTTTGGTGTTTTGACATCAATTCAAGTTGAACCAATCAGTTTAAATTATGCCTCAGGATACAATGACGCATTCGACTTTGATTTTCTTTTGTTTTTGCCAATCTCGAACTAATGAGCTGATGTGATGTTTGGGGTATAAAAAGAAACAGGCAGTTTGAAAGTCTGACAGACCAACTCCCATCAATACAGTTCCTGTCAGCGAGTCAGACTGCCATTCAAAAACAATCTTCATCAAAGGTACCTTTTTCATTTGAACTATGTTTGCAAAGAAATAAGTTGTCCCAGGGATATCTTCAGCTGAAAGAATAAATACATTGACGATGACTGCCGCTGTATAACTTTGAAATTATGTTGACACATCTTTAGGAAGATATTTTTCTTGGAAGCATATATTTTTATAGAGTTGGAGACAGATAAAAAATGATAAAGACAAAGGAGTACTTAGAGCTAAGAATAGTTGCGGTTTAAACTTCACTTTTCGAGGTAAAGACTGAATTGATATTTTATGTGAATGTTGGAACTTGGGAGATCTCTGTTACTCTGATTTTCACAGATTATGAGACGAGGTAAGGTTTTATGGGCATTTGGTTTAACTAACAGAGGATTTCACCCCCGTGTCCTACACATTTTTTTATTCAAACAAATGAAAAAGAAAATAATATGTGAAGAAATTAAGCAGAACGGCAACAATTCGGAATGAGAAACAGATTTCAGTTTTCAATTCCAGTAAAAGATCCTTAAAATTGTTTTTGCTCGCTCACTGTCAATACTTTTCATACAAACGCCAGGGGAATGAATTAGCTTGTTGACCTCTCAGCAATCGACATTGAAGTTAACATATGACCCTTTCAGAGAGTTAGCATGGAGCAATTTCATCGAGTTATACAGATGTACGGCACTGAAACAGACACTTCATTCCAACTCATCGATGTCGACCACATGTCCTGAACTAATCTAGTCCCATTTGCAGATATTTGGCCGATATCCCTCAAACGTTACTGTTCAGAATCACATCCAGACACCTTTTACACGATGTAATTAAGCAGACTTCCACCACTTCCTCTGGCAACTCATTCCATACATCCACCACTCTCTGCATGAAAATGTGCTTCTTATGTCCACTTTAAGTCTTGCCCCTCCCGTCGTAAAACTAGGACTTCTAGTTTCTGGACTCGAGGACCATAGCGGAAATACCTTGTCCATTTATCTGATCCATGGTCCTCATGATTTTATAAACCTCTAAAATGTCACCCCGCAGGCTCTGATCCTCCAGGGTAAATACCACCAGCCTATCCATCCTCTCTTGTAGCTCATTTCCCACTCGGTGGGACCAATTCCATACTTTCCATTTTCAGATGTAATACTGTCTGAAGCAATAATCTTGGCAGCTGATCTGCTGCTTACAAATTACACATGAAGAGTCGAAATCTTGCCAATATTTGCTGTCAAATGAAGATTGCATCAGCAACACGAGTCTTTGACAAAAACGTACAACTGAGTTCTGACCTGTTGCTCACTCCTAAAAAAACTGTTCATTTCTGTGAAGAAAGAATCCCGATGATAGATTGCAAGTCAAATACTTTTGGCATGGTATTCGTAGAATCTCTTCAGCACCGTATAACCATGACGCAAAACGTCTGTGAGAATGAAGAAAGATAGTGAATAGCTTCAGAGGATATTGATCAGTAGGACAGACATTAGCTGATCTGATGGCACTGTGCTTGAAGTCGCATGGTTCTGAACACTGCTGAAAATTTAGATTGTAAATCATACCCTCGAGTATGCGTGATTCTGAAATTAAGTGTTTTTGCTTGAAGAATGATGCCACTAATGGACTTATTTCTGACTGTCCTGCAGTCAAACATCAAACAGCAAATAGCTGGCAGCTGCGGGTGCGATCATCAGGAGAAAACGACATTAGCTTACTGAAAGCAGCAATGCTTGTGCTGGACGGTTGGCGAGAAGATGCTATAATCCACATTAGACAAGCAGGAGGCTGGAAGAACACAGCAAGCCAAGCAGCATCAGGAGGTGCAGAAATCGACGTTTCGGGTGTAACCCTTTTCAGGATGTGGATGGGTGCTGGGGGGGCTGCAGATAAAGGAGGGGACCTGGGCAGGGCATTGAAGTAGGGATAGGCGACGACAGGTAGAGGGGACGACCTGAATGGTCAATCAGAGGAATATAAATAGTTGGTGACAGGGCTCAGAAACGTGGGGCGGGGCTGGGAAGGGAGTCAGTGTATGGCAATGGAGGTTATTCAAAATTGGACAACTCAATATTAATTCCTCTATGCTATAGGCTGCCGAGGTGGAGGATGCGTTCCTGAAAGTGTGGTTTGGTTTGCTGTGACGGTGGAGCCGGCCAAGAATAGTAATGTTGGAAAATGAGTGGAAAAGGGAATTAAAATGAATGGCAACTTGGAGGCCCGCCCGGCCCCCTGTGGCCCAGCTGGAATGTTCTGGAAAACATTCCCTTAGTTTATGTTTAGTCATCCCGATGGACACAAGACCAAATTGGAAGCAGTTGATGCAGTAAACGAGGTTGGAAGAGAGGCAGCTGAACCTCTTCTTCACCGATAAGGAGTGTTTGGGGCCCTCGCTGTAGCTTAGGTGGTTGGTGTGACGGTAGGTATTGCATCTTTTGTGGTTAAAGGGGAAGGTTCCTCGGAGTTCGGTGGGGGAATGTAACAGTGTTTGTTGGGAGAATGGTGCAAGACAAGGAATGAACATTGTGGAAGGCACAGCGGAGTGGTGGGTGGAGATGTCCTTACTAGTAGGGTCCAGTCGGAGGTGGCAGAAGTGTTAATGAATGCTGCATTGGTCGCAGATACAGGTAGGGTGGTTGGTGAGGACAAGGGAGACCGTGCCTTCATTGCTTTCAGACTGGGGCTGTTTAGAGCAGTGGGACGGGAATTGATGTGGTGTAATGGAGGGCAGTCTTGATGAAAGAGCGGGTAAATCACGGTTTTCGAAATAAGTGAACATCTAGACCGATCCCGACTCTAACCTTGCCCCCTAAGTCAGGCAACATTCAGCTATATCTGAGACACCAAAGTCGCCCACCATCTCTTCAGTAACTCTCAGTTCCCCAGTCCCTTGCGTTTTATCGTCATTATGGACGCGCACTCCTTATGACATCCATATGCCCTGAGAATGACCTTCAGGCCTTCAGGCTCCTTTCACTCCAACAGACACATCCAGCCTCACTCCACCAACATGCACCGCCATTTCGCTGAAATAGTCTTCACCCTTAATAACTTTTTCCTTTAAACCTTACCCATTTTCTCGAAATCCAAGGGGGTGGCCACGGACACCTGGATGTTGCCCAGCGTTGCGTTCCTCTTTGTCAGCTACTTCAAACATTCCCTCTTCTGTTCTCATATCGGCACTGTACACCACTCTTCCGCCGTTACGTTGGTGACTGCATCAGTGTGGTGTCTGAACCCAGTCTGAACTGGAGCAGTTCATCGACCTTTCTCACAAATTTCACCCTCCCCACAAATAAATATGGTCCATCTTGGACACGACCCTCCCATTTCTTGTCCTCTCACTTTCCATCTCTGGCAACAGTTTCCATTCAGACTTTTACTACAAATGGACACATCCTCACAACTACCTGGAGTTCACTTGCTCCCAGAAAATATCCTGCAAGATCTCCATCATTTTCTTCCAATTCTTCCACCTCCGCCACATCTGCTCGAATGAATCGGGAGATAATTTACATACTTCAGCATACTTAGTCTTTAAAATGCTCATGAAACCATCGTATTTAATTGTTGAGTTCTACTTAGCTTCTGGTCAATGCCAACTCCCAAGATGTCATTCTTGAGCAATTTAGTGATTGCAATGCTGTTGAATGTCAAAGCACCGGAGTCTCTTTCAATGAAGATGGCTATTGCTCGCACCAATTGTGATGCAACTGTTACTTGACCCTTCTCAGAGCAAACTGGGTGGCTGCCAAATCTTGATGCACTTGGATCTAGACTGACGCGTGATCTGAGGAGTTGAGAATTGCAGTTCACTCATAGTTGCAAATCACAACTGACCGTCAGAAGGACGCAGCTTACAATTGTGTTTTATTTTTTAATTTACTTGCTGTCTTTGCCCATCAAGATGGGTTGAGAAAATGTTGTCGAATAAGCCTTGGCAAATTTCTGAAGTGTTTCTTTAAGATGGTAATGACTGTAAACAAGAAGCATAGGTGGTGGAAGGGATCGAGTTTTTGAATGTAATGGCAATCAAGTGAGCTGTTTTTGTCCTGGACATTTTCTAGAGTCTACACCAGCACACATTTGACACCCATGTCACAGATGGTGGACAGGTTTTTGAAGAGTCAGGAGATGAGTTGAATTCCGAGCCTCTGACTTGCCCCTGAAGCTACATTTATGCATATGACTCCCTAATGCAGTTTCTGGTTCATGGTAATTTCCCCAACGTACTGATGGAAGCCTTTTCGGGATGCAGTGATGATAATCGCACAGAATATTAAGTTGGTGGGGGGGGGGGGTTCGATTCTTAATTTGCTTCCCCTTTATCGAACCTGACTGTTATTTGTCACTTTTTGAACCCAGCCTGCATATTTTCCATGTTTTGTTGCATTTCAACAGGGACTGTTCAGTAACTATTGAGTTATGATATCAGTGAACATTCCCATGTCTGACCTTATGATAGAAAGGAGATCACGAAAGCATTTGAAGATGGTTGAGGCTCAGACACTCTGTCTACTGATTAATGGCTGCAGAGATGTCTTGGATTATGAATTACTGACACTAATAAAAATCTTTTTATTGGAATGACTACTGCAACCAGCAGATATTTTTCCCCCAGATTCTGATTACCTATAATTTTAGTCAGGTTCCCATTATCTGAGTCTATCAAATGGTGCCTTAATGTTCAGAGTAATTACTGTCACTTCGCCTTGGGAATTCCACTCTTTTGAGCTGAGCTCGTAATATGGTCAGGCGATGAGTGACCCTGACTGAAAACTAATTGCGTGTCACTCAGCAGGTTATTGTTGATTGATCACATTATTGTTGACACCTTGCTTCGAATATATGTGGCAGGCTGTACATCGAGCAGTCGGGGACGGACTGCAAGGTAATACTACTTTCAGTGTAGAAGAAATATTTGGGTAATTAACCATATTGTTGTTAGATATCAGTGTTCTTGCTATCCTGGAACAGCTTTGCTGGGGATGTGCCAATTTCTCGAGTTGCATGCTATGAGGGCCGACAGCCATCACAGTCTCCAATGCTTCCAGGCACTTCTTAATACTGTGTGCAGTAAATCGAATTGTCCAAAACTTTCATCTATGATGCTCGTGTTATGAACTAGGCAGACCACTAAAAATATTTTAAGCAGGTAGCCCAGACTGTTACTTTGCTATTTGTTTAGCTAGGTGTATGGTGGACATTTCAAGTGTAAAATAGTTGTGTCTTCTGCCGGGTTTTTATCAAACAAGATGCATGTACAAAATAACGGTATTAAACACAATCAGCAGAAAACAAAATGCAGCCTCGCTTATCCTATCCAAACCCAGGTCAATTATGTTGTTCCACAAATACTTGCACCACTCCCAAAAACGCAAACAACTTAAACAAAGCGGGAAAATACAGGCTCGAAATTCGAACTTACAGGTCAAAGTTAGAAGGGCAGAAGGAAACAGAGAAGTTCCAATCTCAACTGTGACTGACTCCTGCCGCCTTTCTTTACACTCAGAGCTGCTGAACTGCCCCCAAAACACTGAGCTGACGGGATTGGCCAGTCCCCTTTCCGTTTCCAAGCTATTTCCATAACGTTAATGCTTTTTGCCAGCGGTGTCATCTGTTTAGTGGCAAACAACAAGCGCCCCAATAAGCCATTCATCTCTGCAACCAACGGAGCCGACTCGGAGCCTTGGCTATTTCAAGACACTTCTGAAAGAAAATCAATGGCATAGTAATCTTGGAAGAGAACCACTATTTTGACAGCGGGTCCACGACAGGAGATTGAAATGAATCATTTTTAGAATCATTTTTACCTTGACGTTTTGTTTTCCCCCCATAATTAAAGATGTAGTTTTTAGGGAAACCTCCTCTTCCAGTAAGTCAGTTCCATGGCTCACCGTCTTTTATGATTAAATATGGGAGGACCACAGAGCTTCCATCTGATCCACTGATTGCTAGTTCACTCAGCTGGGTCAATCACTTGCTACTCTTGCAGTTTGAGAGGTGAGTTGGACTGTTTTGTTTCTGATGACAGTAACAATTTCTTTAGGCAATCACCTACTAACTGGTTCTGACTGGTTTTGCTCCATGCACGGCCTTCTGCAATCTTCGTTTAACCAGAGTGCATTCCTGACTCGATGCGAACTGGAAAATGGGAGGCATGCGAGGCCGTGAGGTTGCAGACTGTGTGAGTTTTAAAGAACATCAATCTGCAGCTGCTGATGCACCAAAGTTCCTCACAGGTGCCTCGTCGTTAATTGCTCTATCTGTTTTAAGTCTGTCCTGTGTAGCACACAGGACATGACTACGAGAAAATATGAAGATGGACCTTACTCCCCACAACGACTATATGGTTCATACATGATATATTAAATTAAGATCAGTATCAGCAGCAGGAAGATTATGACGATGTGGTCAAGTGTGTGTTTCCCTGCTATTGATTCTCCCAAAATCTGCCACAGAGAAGTCTCGCAGCCATAGAATCCAGCATCAATGCCCAGCACGAAATTGACCTTATATCACGCCACAATCGCTTCTGCCTCACAATGTCCTGTCAGTGGGAGAAGACCTACCGGAGAGGATGGTGATGTTGTTTTGAACATTGTCTGGAAGGCAGAATTCTGTGAACTGAACTTTATCTAACTGCTGTTTGATTATACTGAAAGAAATATACTGCAGGTCACCTTTACGTTTTTTTTTAACAAGAAAGAGTTAACATCACCTTAATCCTCACAGACTTTTAAAATAAAAAAAACGTTCTCCTTTTTCAGTTGAAAATTATTGAACAATAATTAAGTCAGCAGAGTACAAATGCACTTATGATACAATTTACTCAAAATAGTAAATAGCTGATTCATGTTCAGATCGGTGAAAATGCCTTTTTGCATTCAGCAAAGCTATTGAAACTGGCATTCAAGAAAGCCTGAATTGAGATGCAGTGCTCCTGGGCCTCACCACTGCCACCCAAACATTAGCCATTTTCTATTGTTGACCAGACATATTCCAGGTATTCTCATGATCACTCGCAACACACCAGTTAGATACCATCGCTGAAAAACAACGAACTGCATGGACCAGACTGGCCATGTGTGAGCAAATGGCTCAGTGCTGCTCCATATGCAATTTAATACTGGTATAACAAGGTCATATGTGCTGATGACTTCTGCTTTGTAAGATCTGTAATTCTTCAACTTGGACCTGGTCCTCAAGGAAGGTGTTAAAAATGTGGTGGACTCCTGCAGCACATGTCGTCATACACGGAAACCCTCATAACACATACTCAGTGTGTGTCAGCAACACATCATCAGTATCCAAACAGAATTGTGTTGATGCATTGATGTCCACATTGGTCCCAGCCCAACAACATTATGGGTGCCTTGAGATAGAAGTTTCTACGTTAATATTTTCAACGTTGTTCTAATCATTAACATCAAAGTCTGGTAACAGAATATACAGCAGGATGAATCTGGACTGTACCGAGACATTACTGTACAAATTGAAGATACGTCTACACAGGTTCTTGTTAATTACTGCACAACGTTCGATATTGATGAAATCACATACCACAAACTAGAAACCCTAACCCTTACAATACATCAAAGAAGTTTCAGAAGTGACAGCCAGACTACTAAGACCCTTCGGAATCCTAGTAGCACAGAAACCCACCAACACTCTCAAACAAAAACTAATAAACGTAAAAGACCTAGTACATCCCATGGACAAAACAAACGTCGTCTACAAAATTCCATGCGAAGGCTGCCGGAAACACTACGTAGGACAAACAGGAAGAAGGTTAGCCACCATGGTTCACGAATACCAGGTAGCCACAAAAAGACACGATCCTCTCTCCCTCGGAGGAAATGTACCATCATTTCCACTGGGACAACACATCTATCCCTGGACAGGCTAAGCAAAGACATGCCAGAGAAGTCCTAGAGGCCTGGCACTCCAACAACAACGCTATAAACAAACACATAAATCTAGATACCATCTATCAATCCATCAGAAAACGAACAGGAAATGACATCACCACAAACCCCAGGAACCCCATCCAGGACAAACATATAAATAGAAAGCAGGAGACAACAGCTTCGCTTCCACTGGAGGTCGCCACTGATGATGTTACCAGGCCAGGAAGTGAAACGTCTGGATATCAAACCTACAGCTCAGCGAGCAAACCTACACCATAAACCACCCTGTATCCAAGAAACTATCCAGGACAGGTACACCACGGAGAAACACATGAAATAAAGCAACTCCTTGCGCTTTGTGGAGTTGTGGGAAAACTGGCCAACTCCAGATTGTAACACAACACAAGTTGAGAAGATCCCAAAGTTCGAAACATCGTTAACCTCAGTAGACATGACACAGACTAAGTCCACATAAATTTTCTAACCTCGGCAACCCTCATCAGCAATTAAATAAATGGCTCCACACATATTTTGAAATACCAATTGTTGCTGAAACAAAGACATTAATATACAAAACCAAGGTCATGTAATGACGTGTGTAACTGAAGGTTTTGGAAATGCAATAGGATAACACAGATCACAATTCAATGTGCTGGTCAAACGAACGACGAACATCTGGTGATAATCTTGATAGCTAATTAGATGTTTAAGGATATTAAAGAATCCTTCGTTTCTCTCTGTAAGCGCGAAGCTTACGAGATTAATACGGAGCATCTAGAATCACTCTCTCCTCCATTTTTAGCCAAAACTGCATGCAGTAATATTGTCAAGAAAGGCTGATTATCGTTAGAAAAATGTGTGTTGACCCTCTATAAGGTTTTGCTGATTTTTTGCACTCACAAGTCCCAGCTCTTGGAGCTACTTTTAATTTAATACTACACCTTTTCAATCACATAGGACGTTTTCAGCATGGAAGCTGTTGATTAAAACAGACCCAACACTGTCCTCATTAAACAGTCTCGGTATAGCTACAGTGAAGAGTACACTGCATTTTCGGCAACAAAACTTCAGGACAGGTACAACATGGGGTTAGAAACAGTGTAGAGCAATCTCTGCTCCAGCTCTCTTCAATTAGCCATCACTTTCCACCACCAACACCAATGCCCCTACCCTGTACATGGTTCAGCATTAGCTCTGAACCAATTCTCATTGTAGGGAAAAGAATTGATTTCATAAAAAAATTGAGCGGCAAAAGCTGATAAATTTCCCACCATCCAATGCCTTCCACAATCGTACATTTTACTGGCACTGCCCCTGTTATTAAATACAGATAACGGGAACAGGAAGATGTCAACTCGCTTCAAGACTGTCCTATTGATTCGGTTTTACAGGCAAACGGTTTTACTTTCAGAAAATGGGACAGCCAGCCGACTCGCCACACCCAGAACCTGAGTGTCCTGCTCTATCTGAAAAAATAACTTCATTCTCTCATCAATTCTCCAGGGATGAGTCAGGAACTGTTTAGTTGAGGAAGGCTGCTCATTACCAACCTTCCAAGAGCAACGAGGGACAGGCAATAAATGCTAGCCCAGCTAGCAACGCTCACATCCCGGGGTAGTTTAATGAAATAATCACATTATTGTCTCCTTCTGCGAAAACGCTGGATGATTTTTCATTATTTTTATGATTTTCTTTGTTATGAGCTGGGGACGATTGGTAGCAGTTTGCGTTAAAAAGAAAGGAGCAGGCAAAATAAGTAGTATTTTTGATTGTGAGACCATGTCTAGAGGCTAGTTGCAGGCTGAAACGTGATTAGAAATTTCTAACAGACATCGTGAACTACCGGAAAACGATTACGTTTAAACAGCAAGCAAACTTAGCTATTAAGGAGACCAGTCCACCATAATTACACCAAAGAGGTTGTGCAGTGCCTTCCAAATCCACGAATACTTCCATCCAGCAGACTTATGGGAACACCACTAACTGCAAGTACTGCTCCGACCCGTTCACGATTCTAATTTAGAAATATTGCACTGTTCTATCACTGTATCTGGGTCTGGGCTAAATTCTAGAAATCCTTTCCCTGAGGGCATTATGGATCTACTCAGAGCTCATAGACTGCAGCCACACAAGAAGGCAGCTCAGTACCACTTTTCAAGGGCAGTTTCGAAGGGACAATATTGTTGGCCCAGCCATCCATGCCCTAGTCTGATGATTTACTAAAAATGCCTGCACTAAATTGATTCCAACAAGTCTAAAAGTGATGTTGTGTTCAAGGAAATGGCAGTTGTAATCACAGGAGCATTGAATCAGAGAATTTTAAAGGAACGGTAATGGGCTATTCAACACAATTTCCTTACTTCTCCAGAAAACGGCGACCAGCTGCTCCCATTCTCCAGCTCTTTTGTGTAGTCCTCTAAATTTAACACTTTCAAAAACACAGCTAGTTATTCTTTGAAACCTGCTTTGCAGACCACTACTACCAAACGGCCCAGCAGCACATGTCAAATCCTATCAAGTCTCTGCATAAAGACGATTCACCTCATTTTACCCCGAGCTCTCGCCCTCTTGCTGACAATCTAGACGTTTTTACACGAATTGATAAACGAACCAATGGAAAGAGACTATTCTTCTTTAACCTGTCGCATTTGTTGATATTTTAAAACAACCACAGCACTTCTGATTTTTTTCCTGCTACAAGAAGGGTAAGTCCAACTTCTCTAAACTTTCCTAGTACCTGAAATACCTCATTCCGAGTTCCGTTCTCATCAAACCACTTCCATATATCCAGGGATTTAAAAATTTTCCTTAGCTAAATTTACATATTTGTGCATGACACTCCGAATGTAGTTTGAAAAATTACTTGGAAACACGTAGCATTACTTCATTGGATTTACACTATTTATAAATTCTAGGTTCCACTAAACCTTTTAAACAGCCCTTTTACCTTGCCCAGCAACATTTAATTTCCTATCTTCCCTGTCCCTCTTTCCTTACAAAAGGATGTTATCCTCTCCAATCCTCTTTGACCATTCCGATTGTCGTGATTTCTAAACAATCACCAGCAATGCCAAAACAATCTCCCCCGCTATCTTCATTGAACTATGAGGTGTAAGCCAACTGGGTTGGGAGGTTTATTTGTCTTTTGACCTTTCAGTTTCTCCTCTCACCTCTGCCACTGACACTGTTGAATTTCTGGCAAGCTACTGTTGTGCTGTTGACTGCCAACATGAAGACCGATGTAAAGTAACTCCTCAATTCCTCTGCAATTTCTTTGTTTCTCATAATTACTTCTTCAGTCTTATTTTCCAACAGTCCAATGATCATTCTTGCCTCTCTCTAATTAAAATACGATGGTGAAGACTTCTGCTAAATAAACCAAACACCCAGAATATTTCACCTCGCCTCATAATCTGTTCAAGTAGAAGTGATGGAGAACTCCCCAAATTCCACTTCTTAAAGGAAAACAATATCTTTTTTTCTTTAAATCTAAAAGTGAACTTTAAACAACAAATATTTACAACTCTAAGCCTCCTTTCTCTTAAAGGTTTTTTCTTTTGATCTAATTCCCACTCTATAACAATATACTGATCCATTAAAACGGCTGTTATTGGTCTTTCCGCTGAATATCTCCCTGTGTCATCTTTGGTCGTTTGCTGCATAGATGATTCATGAGAAAATGGGAGCATTATGGAGAATGTTTGACTGTCAGATATTCCGATGAGTGCAATATGTCACTGTATGGCTAACCGTGAAAATGCTGACTACTTTTGACACCGAACATCGGATATTCTCATTGGTTCGATGTTTTCAGAAACAATAACTTCAAGGTCGATTTGTTTATAGTGTTCTGGAGCAAAATTTGAACTTACTGGTAAAATTCAAACTGTTGTGAAAACAGACTTATGTTGTGTAATTTCAACTTTCCAATTCACTCTGAGACTGCTAGTCAGTCACATAGAAAATAGAACATAGAACATAGAACAATACAGCACAGAACAGGCCCTTCGGCCCACGATGTTGTGCCGAACATTTGTCCGAGCTTAACCACCCATCCATGTACCTATCCAATTGCCACTTAAAGGACACCAAACATTCTGACTCTACCACTCCCACAGGCAGCGCATTCCATGCCCCCACCACTCTCTGGGTAAAGAACCCACCCCTGACATTTCCCCTATACCTTCCACCCTTCACCTTAAATTTATGTCCCCTTGTAACACTCTCTTGTACCCGGGGAAAAAGTTTCTGACAGTCTACTCTATCTATTCCTCTGATCATCTTATAAACCTCGATCAAGTCACCCCTCATCCTTCGCCGTTCCAACGAGAAAAGGCCGAGAACTCTCAACCTATCCTCGTACGACCTATTCTCCATTCCAGGCAACATCCTGGTAAATCTCCTCTGCACCCTCTCCAAAGCTTCCACATCTTTCCTAAAGTGAAGCGACCAGAACTGCACACAGTACTCCAAATGTGACCTAACCAAAGTCCTGTACAGCTGCAACATCACTTCACGACTCTTGAATTCAATCCCTCTGCTAACGAAC